>NC_084554.2:31145000-31407500 GCF_033978685.3 Nerophis lumbriciformis | reverse complement strand
AAAGTGGACAGTGTTTCCTGTTTTTGGTGAGCGCGAGCTACCCCCTGCAGTGACACACTGCTGAATGTTGGCACAAAAATGCTATATGTTGTCAAAATAGCAAGGGGCATTGTTTTGGTATTATTCATAGATAAAAACGATAGCAGAAACACACCAAATTAAATGTTTTATACTACTTGATGAACAAAATCCATTACAAGAAGTGTGATATGCATGACAGTTTTTACGTTTTCCTGAGTTTGGTAAAATATTCCTGTCTAGCGCTCTTATTTTTGTTCCACTTGTTGTATTGGTTAGGTCTTGCAGTGACTTCACCACTATTTCTCTGCTCGGTTCTCCTCACCCGCTCTTGAATAGTGATCAGGGACTTACCTGCCGTATGTTCATGGTGTGACTTTTGTACAATAATGGTGCGTTCCATTTGCACTGAGGAGTAGGAATTCCCGGGTTCCTTGTCGGATTTGGATCTGGAACGCCCCTTGAGGTCGGATTTCCGACTCGGAAAGTCGGAGCATTCTCACCACCCCCAAGGCTCCTCTGGATTTAAACAACATCATGATCTTGTTTTTTTCATTTTATTATTGTTATTATTATTATTTGTTGCTTTAATAAATCAGTTGTATACAATGTATTGTTGGACGTTTGTATATGGCAACATTACTGTAGCGTAAACTAAATTTATGTCATATGTTTTATATCAATCAATCAATCAATCAATCAATGTTTATTTATATAGCCCTAAATCACAAGTGTCTCAAAGGGCTGCACAAGCCACAACGACATCCTCGGTTCAGAGCCCACATAAGGGCAAGGAAAAACTCACAACCCAGTGGGATATCAATGTGAATGATCTGTGTTTCCTCTTCATCCAACATGTTTAAAGGCTGCAGAAAGACTGCATATTTTCCCATAAGTTGCTTATATTCAGATAAAGCAAGCGCAAACAAAGCTTTATTGGGTTTTTAGTTTTTATTTAGCCTTTATTTAACCAGGTAAAATCCCATTGAGATCAAAGATCTATTTTCCAAGGGAGACCTGGCCAAGAGGGCAGCAGCAAGTTTACATTAAAAACAGTAAACAACACCTAAAACATCAAATTTACAACATTAAAACTTGTTCACATAACACATGTGCATACAGACAAGGTAGACTGCAGTCCTTTCACAGAAGCTTTAAACTCATTTAATGTAACAAGGGTTTGAAGTTGAAGATTCGATTGGAGGTTATTCCAAGCCTTCGGTGCCGAAAACCTAAATGCTTTCTTGCCCAGTTCAGTTCTTACTTTGGGGACGACACATTGCAGAACATTGATTGAATGTGTGGCCATCTTGATTTCCGACGTAACTGGAATGCTTACAACTTGGCTGTGACGTCATTCCCAACTTCGACTTCCAACTCTCGGGGTAAAAGGAACGCGCCGTATACCTCCTCGTTTCCTGCAAGTTGCTTCCTGTCTCTGCGTCCTGGGATCACATCAACTACCGCCATGTGAATTCCTGAAAAGAATCCTGTTTAAATAATTAAATAATTTGCATTTTTAAATAGTTAAATGTAGGGCTAAGTAAAATACCAGAGCACAACTCAAGCGTCACATTTGAGTTTCAGTGCTTATGTTTCCCTTTTTTCTCAGGGTTTATATTTAAGCATGACTTTCCTTGAAATTTCAGAATGAATTCCCAGTTGTTCATCTACCCCAGTTCCAAAAGGCCCCCGTATAATTTTGTGTAAGAACAGCTCCAAGTAAAGTCCTGAGACGCAAATAGAGACTGAAGCTAGACAGCGTTGGAGTATTGGAGTACTGCATGAAATACTGCAATGACCCAAATATAAGACAGTATGTTTCCCAAGAAAACACTATTGGTGTATTGGGGTACTATATAAATACTGCAATGACCCAAATATATGACAGCATTTTTCCTAAGAAATCAGTGTTGGAGTATTGGAGTACTGTGTAAATATTGCAATGACCCAAATATAAGACAGTATTTTTCCCCAAAAAAACACTATTGGCGTATTGGGGTACTATATCAATACTGCATTGACCCAAATATAGGACATATTTTTCCTAAGAAAACAGTGTTGGTCATTGCAGTGTTTCATGCAGTACTGCAATACAGTATTGCAGTACTGCATGAAATACTGCAATGACCCAAATATAAGACAGTATTTTTCATAAGAAAATACTGTTGGAGTAGTGAAGTGAAGTGAATTATATGTATATAGCACTTTTCTCTATTTGACTTAAAGTGCTTTACAAAGTGAAACCCATTATCTAAGTTACATTTCAACCAGTGTGGGTGGCACTGAGAGCAGGTGGGTAAAGTACCTTGCCCAAGGACACATTGGCAGTGACTAGGATGGCGGAAGTTGCTGGCCAGGCCGCTCTAGCAACCGAACCAGTATTGGACTACTGTATGAAATATTGCAAAGAAATAATTTTTTATAAGAAAACGGTCAAAAGCAAACTTTTAAAAGTTAAAAAGGTGCCAATGGACGGTGGGCCAACCACAGCGATTTTATGCGTACATGAATGAATTATTTTATATTATTCCTATTCTTATTTTATTATCTTGTTATATTTTGTTTTTTACCTTTGGTTTATCTTCCACATGATAGAAATAGTAGCTGTTAAGCTCCGGATCTAACAAATAACTACAACTTTCCACTGCTGTTTGGTGTTGTTCGTGATATTTTAATGTGTTTAAATTACACTTGTGGTTATTATGATCCTCAGAAACATACAAAAAGATCGCTATTCTAAATTGTTGTATATATGGACAATTAAATATTACATCACTAAATAAAGTATGAATAACAATGTTGTCATGGATGACATGAATAAATGAAATCAAGGCAAATATGAGTCATGTGACCTAGCGCTATTACTATTGTTGTCTAATGACTTGCAAAACATATGCATAATATTTTTATTATGTATTATTCCATTTTGTATATTGTGCAAACCTGCATTAGTGTCCAAATATGGCTGGTTGGAGGTTTCTCTTCATCGGCGTCATATTTAAGTGTCTTCTTTGAGAACATTCTGACACTTACTAAACATTTATCATGTGTTCTGAAAATATTGACTTATTTCAGCTTCTATAGGACGTTGGTCACACCTGGTCTCGAGATGTCTTCATGCAACTCATTGAGTAGCGCCAGACCAATTATTCTCCTTAAAGGGGAACTGCACTTTGTTGAAATTTTGGCTATTATTTAAAATCCCTATGTAAGATGCTGTATGCATTCATACTTGTAAATAAAGTCTAGCAAGAATCAATGATGTGTGGGATTCATGACGCCCTTTAAAAAAACACACAAAAAATGCATGCACTGACCTGAATATTAACCAAATATTAGCAATATTGTTGTTTTAAGCGCTAACGCTGAGGAACTACTTTTAGCGTTTCCGCGATCACAGAGAGGTAACTAGCTTATGCTGCTATAGTGACATAATGAGCCAGTGAGCTGCTGCATCACCTCTGAGTTGGTGAAAATTGATTCTAGATTATAGATCACGCCTCTCACTTTTATAGTAGAAAGTTGTGGCCATAAACCGAGAAGTTAGTAGAATTTGACATCCAATTTATACCTCGAGATGGGGAGAGAAGCACTTTTTTTTTAAATCTGCGTGACGATTACGATTATGGTTTTGCATGAAGATTTGAAAATCCCATCAGTCTGCATACCAGTGAGAGTAGACATTGTACAATAAGTGATTGTTTTATTATGTTCACAGAAATCATTCACCCTAAAACTTGTAGCTCATCCCCCGTATAATTAGACAAAAAAATATAGGGTTCTGGATCATCATTTATTCCAAAGTAGTCGTTGTCTCTCACGAAGACCGCTGTGAGTCGTAGTGCTGTTGTTGTTGAAGGAAACAGCAAACGTTGGATGTGTCTGTAAAGATAATGTGCTGCCGTATGCTTAAAATGAGCAAAAAACGTGAATATCACATGTTATTATGAATGTGCCTTTTACTACATTACTTGTTTACAGCATGTATATAAAATGATGGAGGTTTTTGGATGTTTTTTCAGACCTCTGTATGGCAGAATAGAGTGGATCCCATTGCCTCCATTGTTGGCTGACTTTTGCTAGCATTTATTTACAGGTTAGAACAGGGGTGTCAAACTAATTTTAGCTGAGGGGCCGCAAGGTGGAAAATCTGTGCACACGCGGGCCGGACTATTAAAATAATGGCATTAAAAATAAAAAAATAAAGACAACTTCAGATTGTTTTCTTTGTCTTACTTCAGCCAAAAATAGAACAAAAACGTTCTGAAAATATTACAATAAAAATATAGAAAAAAATACCGGCAGCGGTAAAGTTTAGATCCATGAAGGAAAGAAGAAAGTGAATGAATGTTTATAAATGAATACATTTACATATGCATAAAACATTGTTTTGTATTCTTTTTTTTAATGAATTAAGTAACGTTTATGTCAACCTTTTTCCAAAACACAATATAGAATGTGAGATATAACAGAATAATGCATACATTTATCATTTGTTTTCAAAACGGTTACAAAAAAGTGGGACCCCAAAAATGTACTGTGGGACCCCATTTTTATGACTTGATGGGGTCCCTGGGACCCCATTTTGATTCCACTGATGGAGTATTGGTGCGTGCAAAACAGCAGCAGGCGGCTGTGGCCGGTTCTAATACTAATCAAATATCATTACGGGGGCCATAGATAATTCATCCGCGGCCCTTGACTTTGACACCCCTGGGTTAGACTGATAAAAAAAAAAAACGTGTTCTTGTCTCACATTAAGATTGTGAATGATTCCAAAAAAAGTGCAGTTCCCCTTTAAAGTAAGTCAGAGCTTGTCAACTTTTTTGTGTCTCTCCCAAAATGGGTCTTACAAAAGAGAGGTTGTCCTATATTTGTGGTTGTCTTGCTGAATATCCGGGTCAATATGGTATAAAAATGTGATAGTTATGCATCATGCAAGATCAAATTAGCACACATGTGGTATAAGATAGTTTGGCTTTATTTCCGCTTGCATGATCTCATAATCTGGGTGGAAAAAAATATATCCCCCCCGCCCCGATCCCTCTTCATCCTTTCTCCCTCCATAGAGAATAAAGTGGCAGCAAAACAGTTTGGAAACTGTTGTCCTACCTGATAATGGATTTGGTGGCCCCCCTGCAGGCATGCACCATTGGCAGATCCTGAATACTACACGAGATCAATGGCAGAGCGGGAGGACAGAAAGGGAGAGCGGCAAGAGGGTGGCGGGTGCGAGACTGTGGGGGTGAGGCTGGATGTTCGAAGGAAGATGAAGTAGGGATGGGGCAGATAAAAAGAGAAATCCCGTATCGTCTCCCTGTTTGCGAGCGGGATAGCGCAAAGCCGCCGCCGTAATCTCTTGTCAAGACACAAGGCTGCTGTAATGTCTTCCATCAGCAAGTGGATTATGTGCAGGGGAATTGTAATTTACACCAGCTTCACTTTTATGTGTGGCACAGCTTAAAACTTAATAGCATTTAGCTCAACAATGGCCCAGCCTGGTGGAAGCCAGACTGCAGTGTGCCGCTCCACAAGTGAGCTTCCATTGAGGTGCAGGTTTCCCCCCCAACCCGAAACAATGGGATGTTTCCACTGAGCTAATTAGCTGGGGCCTGTCTATCTCCACACCACACATGTCCATTGTCGCTGTCACTGCACAAATCTCTGCCCTGCTGTATCTGTACAAGCTATTGTCTGTGCAGGTTTCCCCCAATAATCCCATGTAACGCCTGCATGTTTTGTCTTTAGCTTGCTAGACCTGAAGTGACATGACCAGACATGGCTTTACGCAGATGGTATTTAACGCCCAATAAATTCCCACATTTTGTCTTTTGTCTTGGAGGATTTACGGGCCAGAAGAAAGAAAGAGCCTCGTGTACACAACTTTACTTGAAGGGGAGAGAGAGAAAGAAATCACCTTCAAGGAATATGCAGATTTAAAACAAGGCTGCTACATATCTTTAAGCCATTTCTGGAAGAGAAAAGCCTGTTTGGATTTCCGTACTACACATTTTTTTTTTCTTGGTTAACCCCAACATCCTGCAAAATGTGAATGAATTTTCAGAATCCCACACACAGATTGTTCAAACAACTTGTATTCCGACATACAGACGGAACCAAACTCCATGTAATAAAGAGAAAGATATAAAAAAAAAAAAAGAAGCTTCCCTGGGATAATTTCTCCAACCGCATGGCCTCAGGGAACGCAGGTGCGATAGTCGGAGGTGTCCTGTGTGTGATGTCTGAGAGCAGTTGAGTGAAAAGTTGGAGGGTGGTAGTTGAGATATGATGTGAGATAATATGTATTTAGGGTTAGTGTGTGAAAAAAAAAACAAGCCAATCATAGCTGGCACTTATACTGCACCGGTGTCATAGCTCGTGACCTCTGACAGAATCAAAATTTTTAGCGTCCAGATGATTGAGATTTCACTGACAAGTTCTCTTTATGTATTGTTGGCTTTGTACCATTAATTTAACAGTCATTTCCATGATATCAGTATGTTTTTGAGTAATTTTTAGATAACTAACTGTACTTGGAACCTCGATATGTCGTCCCCTATTGGTGTGACATCATCTGCAGCACTGGAGCCCATTTGCCCTCATATACAGTGTGGATGAAGGAATGTAAAACTAATATGATGATCCCTTAATTGTGTGTTTTGTCACCCTGGCCCACGATTACTTCAAAACTGATATGGTTAAAGGGGAACATTATCACAATTTCAGAATTGTTAAAACCATTACAAATCAGTTCCCAGTGGCTTATTATATTTTTTCGAAGTTTTTTTCAAAATTTTACCCATCACGCAATATCCCTAAAAAAAGCTTCAAAGTGCCTGATTTGAACCACCCGTCCATGTTCCTGTGACGTCACATAGTGAAGCAAACACAAACAAACATGGCGGATAGAACAGCAAGCTATAGCGACATTAGCTCGGATTCAGACTCGGATTTCAGCGGCTTAAGCGATTCAACAGATTACGCATGTATTGAAACGGATGGTTTTAGTGTGGAGGCAGGTAGCAAAAATGAAATTGAAGAAGAAACTGAAGCTATTGAGCCATATCGGTTTGAACCGTATGCAAGCGAAACCGACGAAAACGACACGACAGCCAGCGACACGGGAGAAAGCGAGGACGAATTCTGCGATCGCCTTCTAACCAACGATTGCTATGTTTTTGTTTGGCATTAAAGGAAACTAACAACTATGAACTAGGTTTACAGCATATGAAATACATTTGGCAACAACATGCACTTTGAGAATGCAGACAGCCCAGTTTTCATCAATTAATATATTCTGGAGACATACCCTCATGTCAGCAGGCCAGGGAAGCTAGGGTCGATATTCTTCTCTTGATCATCTTCGGGACGGTGTGAGCCAAGACATCCAGGGGGGTTTAGCTCGCTCGTCTGCGGGAACAAACTGCCGCCTTTGTTTGCCGTGCTACCGAGGTCCTTTGTCCCTGAATTGCTCACACACTCCGGCAGATTCAATGGGGGTCTGGCGGCAGATTTCTTTGACTTTATCGTTGGAAATGCATCTGCTTTGAGTGTCGCAGGATATCCACACATTCTTGCCATCTCTGTCGTAGCATAGCTTTCGTCGGTAAAGTGTGCGGAACAAACGTCCAATTTCTTGCCACTTTCGCATCTTTGGGCCACTGGTGCAACTTGAATCCGTCCCTGTTCATGTTGTTACACCCTCCGACAACACACCGACGAGGCATGATGTCTCCAAGGTACGGAAAACAGTCGAAAAAACGGAAAATAACAGAGCTGATTTGACTCAGTGTTTGAGAAAATGGTGCATTGCTTCCCGATGCGACGTCACATTGTGACGTCATCGCTCCGAGAGCGAATATTAGAAAGGCGTTTATTTCGCCAAAATTCACCCATTTAGAGTTCGGAAATCGGTTAAAAAATTATATGGTCTTTTTTCTGCAACATCAAGGTATATATTGACGCTTACATAGGTCTGGTGATAATGTTCCCCTTTAACATTGTGAACAAAAAACATAATTTCCGGACTTCCATCTCTTCTTCCACAGACACCGTAGCGTGTGTTTCTTCAAGCTCTTTCAGAAACTTGAGGAAAACATCAGTAGAAGAGGACACAAAATAGAATACTAGCAGTTTACATTCTTCTTTTGTTTTGTTTTGAGCGCCAGGTCTGCTCTGCTTTCTAATTTTCCGCAAGTTATGACTCTGTCTTTCTGCCCTCAACGGCGTTGATGATATTTAGACTGAGACTTTGATTTCCTTTTATTGTCATTCAAATTTGAACTTTACAGTATAGATAAGAACGAAATGTTGTTGCATTAGCTCATTGTAGTGCAGGATAAAAGAGCAATAAGGTGCAGATATAGATAAATAGATAACTGTACAGATAAATATATTGCATTTTTGCATATGCATCCACGTTTATGGATGTATGTTATATTGTCTTTATATTCCAGCGATTTAATCCGTTTTGGGGGGAATTGAGGGGATCATTATGATGCGTTCAAGAGTCTTATGGTCTGGGGGAAGAAGCTGTTACAGAATCTGGAGGTTATACTACGGAGGCTGCGGAACCTATTTCTAGAGTCCAGCAGTGAAAACAGTCCTTGGTGCGGGTGGGAGGAGTCTCTACAGATTTTCTGAGTCCTGGCCAGGCAGCGGCTTTTTGTATACGAGATATACGAGATCATATTTGGTTTGAGTCTTTTACATTTTTTTCAATTCAAATTCCAACCAAAATCATTCTTCCTCGAAGTCAGAATTAATAGAAATGATGGCCGCAAAGTACACTCCTCCCTCTTGATCCGTCCCATTTTACGCAGTCATTTTGACTGGAGAGGTTCATATTTTCCTCAAATTGCCATCATTTGGAAATGTGTGCAGGCAGTCCCAGGCTTCAGTTGCATTACTACAATCTGCAACAATGCATTTGGCAGACATATTTGATCATTACTTCAATTCCTGCGTGAAAATAAGAAATTGCCTCCAGTCTTCTGTAGCAGCAGGCTGATGCAGGCCTGCCCATAATTTGAAACGTTCCAAAATGTGCTGAAACTTGTTAGAAAACAAGCCTAAAATTACTACTTGTTTTGATCCTTCATGACTATTTTGGTTTGTTATCAACTTCTTGTGTTCTGTGTCTTTTCCTATTCAGCGCTATTATTTTGGTTTCTATTTCCTGTCACTGCACCTCTGTCCTCACCTGTTTCCGATTGGCACTCCAGACACACCTGATCCTTGTTGCCAATCAGACTGTTGTCTATGCCAGCCCTGCCCAATGAACAGCCATGGAGCATTGTAAACATTTTGTTCCCTGCTTCCTGTGCACGTCCCTGTTGCATTTAAATAAACTTTTACCTGCACAACGTCTGCTGTCTTCTGCATCTTGGAGTCAAGTTGCAACCAACGTTCAACAAGCCGTGACACAACGGTGTCTATTTTGGGAGGAATTGTATCTGTAAGCATAATTTTTAGGTTCAGAATTATGTTTTAAGTGCCAATTTTTTCAGCATGAAAAGGGCCCTTTGTATAGGTTTGGTAGTACAAAAATAAACGAAGAGGTCTGACTAACACCTAATCATTCGAACAATGTTTCCACTAAGAAATAATGTAAATCCAATTAAACTCTACCAGGCACCCAAAATTATGAACACAAAACACATTTTGTAGAATAATGATGATTTCATATACAGAAAAAAAATGCAAAAAACATACAAATGACAAATAAAATGGATAAATTCCACAAAATGATACGCCCATGTGTTGTTTGACCGCACGATAACCATGTCTAGGTGTGTGTGTAATAAAATATATTTTTTTAAAGTTATAATTACCAAGTCTAGACCATACTTGCCAACCTTGAGACCTCCGATTTCGGGAGGTGAGGGGTGGGAGGCGTGGTCGGGGGTGGGGCGGGGCGTGGTTGGGGCGGGGGGCGTGGTTAAGAGGGGAGGAGTATATTTACAGCTAGAATTCATCAACTCGAGTATTTCATATATATATATATATATATATATATATATATATATATATGTATATATATATATATGTATGAAATACTTGACTTTCATTGAATTCTAGCTATATATATGTATATATATATTTATTTTATTATACATATAAATAAAAGAAATACTTTAATTTCAGTGTTCATTTATTTACACATATACACACACATAACACTCATCTACTCATTGTTGTACTTGAAAGTACAATGCAATACAATTCCGGGGCAATGGCACCTATCAAATACACAGTAATGAAAACACAGTTGTTCTACTAACTGTACTGTGTGTTATGAGAGTAGAGTATGTGTGTGTGTTTGGACCTTTAATAGGTGACAGCATGTGAGGTGAGTGACGTGTGTGGGCGAGAGAAGAGAGGGGGGCGGTAGCGTGAGTGCAGGGAGGGACTAGTTGGTTTTGTGTTGGATTGGCTGTGTGCAAGCAATCAATAAAGCAAGATTTGCAACTAATCGCTGGACTCATCATTCACCCTAAAGTCGTCCGCTATGGAGACCCACTGCCGGGTAAGGTAAAGGGTGTTGCCCTGAGCATACATCGGCCCTGGAGAAGTGTCTCCCCTGCGCTCTTCACTACGGTCTCGTTCTTCTGCTTCGTCTCCTTGTGTGCGCACACTGGACTCAGGTCCGCATGGAGCTGGAGGGGGCGTGGCCTCCAGCTCCGGCTGAATTACGGGAGATTTTCGGGATAGGCGCTGAATTTCGGGAGTCTCCCGGAAAATCCGGGAGGGTTGGCTAGTATGGTCTAGACAGAACAAATACTTGACCAAAAGCTGATGCAAATTGATTTTATATATATATATATATATATATATATATATATATATATATATATATATATATATATATATATATATATATTAATAATGTGTCCCTATAGCCGAGAACTATAGAAAATATTTCATCTCGTTCATATGTTTGCACCACTTTTGAGAATATACATTGAAAATGGTCACTTTAAACGTCGTGGTTTTCATGACGTCATGAGAGAAAACCTTTTTGAGTCCATCTCTCAGCGAAATGAGGCCACAAGACTGCATTGTAAAAAAAAAAAAAAAAGGCTTTTAACTATCTGACAGTCATCCACAGCTGTGTGAGCTGTTAGTTTGATCGTTTTTTCTTTAGCAAAAATGCAACTTGAATGTTAGCACTGTAGCTCACTTACTGTAGTAGCTGTGCGAGTGTTGCTCTGCTATGCATAAATGTTTTTCTGTTCCAATGTTTTGTTGTTGTGTGTGATATGTGACATCCCTTATGTTAGTGAAGAATTACTGTGTAAATATAAAAGTAGATAAATTACACAGTCGTGTTTCCTGGAGACATGCATTAAAGCTACAGAAATACAAAACAATGTTTTCCCAGCAAACGCTTTCTATTGCACTCAAAGTTCAATATAACAAAGTCATTAGGGTCCATAAATCGCGTTATGTAGAAATCCTTATTTTTTATCCTACTTTTTTTTCGAAAGAATACAATAAAATGATCCCCAAACCGGACGTGACGTGAATAGTGGATTGTGTTCCCACGTCACAGAATGGCTCAGCTAGCTAGCTGCTAAGATAGCGGAGCTAAGCTAGCCCCGGTCCGAAGCCCCAGTGCTTCGAAGACAGCAACAACTCAACTCGGTGAAGGAAAAAACTTGAGTATGGGTTTTTGTTCTTCTTGCACCCTTCTCATGGTCCGCCAGTTAGAGCAGAGTAACTTCGTAAATTAAGATGTTGTGGACACGCTTGGTAGTGATGATGTATCCGTTTAATCTGGAAATCAGAATCAGAAGTATTTATTCCCTATTGGATACAATTCTAATGCAATTTGTCTGAGCGCTATCTGTCCCTAGTAGCATTCAACACAGCGACTTACACAGGGCTGTCCGGACGCGCCCTTCCCCTCACGCTCTTACAATATATACAGGTAAAAGCCAGTAAATTAGAATATTTTGAAAAACTTGATTTATTTCAGTAATTGCATTCAAAAGGTGTAACTTGTACATTATATTTATTCATTGCACACAGACTGATGCATTCAAATGTTTATTTCATTTAATTTTGATGATTTGAAGTGGCAACAAATGAAAATCCAAAATTCCGTGTGTCACAAAATTAGAATATTACTTAAGGCTAATACAAAAAAGGGATTTTTAGAAATGTTGGCCAACTGAAAAGTATGAAAATGAAAAATAGGAGCATGTACAATACTCAATACTTGGTTGGAGCTCCTTTTGCCTCAATTACTGCGTTAATGCGGCGTGGCATGGAGTCGATGAGTTTTTGGCACTGCTCAGGTGTTATGAGAGCCCAGGTTGCTCTGATAGTGGCCTTCAACTCTTCTGCGTTTTTGGGTCTGGCATTCTGCATCTTCCTTTTCACAATACCCCACAGATTTTCTATGGGGCTAAGGTCAGGGGAGTTGGCGGACCAATTTAGAACAGAAATACCATGGTCCGTAAACCAGGCACGGGTAGATTTTGCGCTGTGTGCAGGCGCCAAGTCCTGTTGGAACTTGAAATCTCCATCTCCATAGAGCAGGTCAGCAGCAGGAAGCATGAAGTGCTCTAAAACTTGCTGGTAGACGGCTGCGTTGACCCTGGATCTCAGGAAACAGAGTGGACCGACACCATCAGATGACATGGCACCCCAAACCATCACTGATGGTGGAAACTTTACACTAGACTTCAGGCAACGTGGATCCTGTGCCTCTCCTGTCTTCCTCCAGACTCTGGGACCTCGATTTCCAAAGGAAATGCAAAATTTGCATGGTTGGGTGATGGTTTGGGGTGCCATGTCATCTGCTGGTGTCGGTCCACTCTGTTTCCTGAGATCCAGGGTCAACGCAGCCGTCTACCAGCAAGTTTTAGAGCACTTCATGCTTCCTGCTGCTGACCTGCTCTATAGAGATGGAGATTTCAAGTTCCAACAGGACTTGGCGCCTGCACACAGCGCAAAATCTACCCGTGCCTGGTTTACGGACCATGGTATTTCTGTTCTAAATTGGCCCGCCAACTCCCCTGACCTTAGCCCCATAGAAAATCTGTGGGGTATTGTGAAAAGGAAGATGCAGAATGCCAGACCCAAAAACGCAGAAGAGTTGAAGGCCACTATCAGAGCAACCTGGGCTCTCATAACACCTGAGCAGTGCCAGAAACTCATCGACTCCATGCCACGCCGCATTAACGCAGTAATTGAGGCAAAAGGAGCTCCAACCAAGTATTGAGTATTGTACATGCTCATATTTTTCATTTTCATACTTTTCAGTTGGCCAACATTTCTAAAAATCCCTTTTTTGTATTAGCCTTAAGTAATATTCTAATTTTGTGACACACGGAATTTTGGATTTTCATTTGTTGCCACTTCAAATCATCAAAATTAAATGAAATAAACATTTGAATGCATCAGTCTGTGTGCAATGAATAAATATAATGTACAAGTTACACCTTTTGAATGCAATTACTGAAATAAATCAAGTTTTTCAAAATATTCTAATTTACTGGCTTTTACCTGTATATATATATATATATATATATATATATATATATATATATATATATATATATATATATATATATATATATATATGTATGAATATGCAATGAGGTGTCTGCTTCCAGGCGTAAAATCTTCCTCTGCCTTCTCCTTCCTGGACTCCGACTTCATATCTGGTGTTGTCCTTCAGACCTCGGCAAAGAAGCCACGTCAACAGTGGCAAGAATGTCGGCGATAAGAGCGAATGCGCATAGACATGAACTTGGACCCATTTTTCAACTGAAACTCAGAACATATGATTAGTTGCATGGCCTATTCTAAGCATATCTATACTAAACATTTCTTAATCACCTCATCCTTCATTATCTTAATTATATCCCAACATATTATATACCCACAGTAGCCGTATTGAGCTAACTAGCCCAGTTTGTAGCAGCCCTCAACAGCCTACAAGTTACGGTAAGATTTAGCTCATTAGCAAGTCCTACACCCAAATCTACCAGCCACCACACCCAAAATGAAGGGGTCCATGGCAAGATTGTGTAATATAGAATATTACGTTATATTGGGCCGCGTTATATCGAACTTGTCTAAATTCCTGCATTAAGGCAACACACTTCAATATACTGTTGTGGGACTTCTGAGTAGGGATGATGTTCGAAACCGGTTCTCCCGGTTCTTCGATAAGAAAAGAACCGTTCGATAAGAAAAGAACCGATTCCATGGACTTCAATCCCTTTTTGAGAACCGATTCCATGGACTTCAATCCCTTTTTGAGAACCGGTTCCCGTTATCGAGCCCACTATAGTAAAGAAAAAGATTTGGTTCTTCATTCGAATCCCTGGGAACGAATCCCGTCCCACAAGAAATGCCCTGTGGGACATCACAGGAAATGACTGAGCTACGTCATTTCCTGTGATGTCACACAAGCAGCAAAAATAATGAACCGGAAAAAACGCCTCAAGGCATGGCTATTCACCTATAGTGATCACAGAGACAGGTTGTTTTTGTGTTACTGTATATATTTGTTTTTCTGAAAAATCCCACTTAATATACTTTGGGTAACAACAGTCAATATTTATTTATTTTATTTTTTTAGTGGGGTAACAGTCAATATTTTTTTTTTTTTTTTTTTTTTTTTTTTTCTTAGAAAATAAAAGTGAGCTTTTGTTAAACCAAATATTGTGTTTTTTTCCATATACAACAACCTTTCTGGATTCGATAAGGGAATCGATAAGGAATCGGTTCGATAAGAGGATTCGATAATGGGCTCGAACTCGATAATTTCTAATCATACATCATCCCTACTTCTGAGATCTATTTAAATTGTTGCAAAATAGTATAGTATGGGACCTAGAAGTAGCGGCTAGGTAACATAAGTGCATATAGTTCTGGTAGCAGCTTCTATTATCATGTTGCCACACCCAGAACCTAATATACTATAAAGGTATATGAGGCGAATAAGTGCGGTCCTGAATAAGTAAAACTCCATTTCAGCACTCTGCTCTATTATTAATACCGAGCAGGCTGAACTTTGATTAAACTACTCAAGTGTTCTTCCTGTGTGGGAATTTGATTAAGACTAGGCCGTGTCTTGCAGCAGGAGAACATGGCGTCCTTTCAGTCGCTCTCGCTTTGCACGATTTTGTCTCCGGGAATGCGCATACCGGGTCCTCAAACGTGTCTCCTGCAGTCACTTCCTCTCCGATGCACCGCAGATGACAAGCTGGCGTACTGTATATGTTACGTAAGGCGTCATCACTCGCCACTAACAGTAACGCTGCAAACTCCTGCAGCATATTTTGTCAACCTCCCAAAGCCACTTGAACATGACCTTGTTCGCCATTGTTTGAAGCCTTTTGAAATATGTCCTTTAGCTGTCATTAATGAGGCCTGTCAGTTGGTTTGTCGGTTGTTTTTTAACTTTGAGGTGGCAGGATTGCAAAAGTTTGCTGTGTTACATATGTGTAGAATTAGGATAATAACCAGTGATGGGCTCCTGGCATGTTGAAATACTTGAACACATTTAAGTTTATGTGTGTTATGTAAATCCTGTTTCAGATCATTTACCCACAAAAAAATGTATGCCAGAACACATAAATGTGTAGAATATATCAACGTCTACTGCAGTGGACATTTGTCCTACTTTGTTTTCTTTTCTTCAGAGTTATGTCCTGTTATGCAAAACGAAAATGTTAACTACAGAGGACACTGGTTCTTAAAATGACAAACAATACCTCAGTAAAGAACACAAAATAGGGATGTCACAATCTGATATTTCCATACATCGAATATCGGTCCGATATCGTAAAAAAAATGTTGGAAGATGTCATGTCAAATGTCCAATATAAGGCGCTGATACAATTGGTTTGGATGTTGAAACATGTTCTCTTGTCAGAAAAAAATCAGGGTCAAACTGTCACCATCCTTTATAAGGTGTGTACAGTCACATTTCCTGTCATACAAGTATAGAAATTGGGGCTGAGAATCTTTGGGTGTCCCACGATTCGATTCAATATCGATTCTTGGGGTCACGATTCGATTCAAAATCGATTTTTTTTTTTCAATTCAACGCGATTCTCGATTCAAAAACGATATTTTCCCGATTCAAAACGATTCTCTATTCATTCAATACATAGGATTTCAGCAGGATCTACCCCAGTCTGCTGACATGCAAGCAGAGTAGTAGATTTTTGTAAAAAGCTTGTATAATTGTAAAGGACAATGTTTTATCAACTGATTGCAATAATGTAAATTTGTTTTAACTATTAAATGAACCAAAAATATGACTTATTTTATCTTTGTGAAAATATTGGACACAGTGTGTTGTCAAGCTTATGAGATGCGATGCAAGTGTAAGCCACTGTGACACTATTGTTCTTTTTTTTATTTTTTTTATAAATGTCTAATGATAATGTCAATAAGGGATTTTTAATCACTGCTATGTTGAAATTGTAACTAATATTGATACTGTTGTTGATAATATTCATTTTTGTTTCACTACTTTTGGTTTGTTCTGTGTCGTGTTTGTGTCTCCTCAATTGCTCTGTTTATTGCAGTTCTGAGTGTTGCTGAGTCGGGTTTGGTTTTTGAATTTGATTGCATTGTTTTGGTATTGCTGTGTATTGTTTTGTTGGATTGATTAATTAAAAAAAAATAATAATAATAATGAAAAAAAAAAGATTTAAAAAAAATGAGAATCGATTCTGAATCGCACAACGTGAGAATCGCGATTCGAATTCGAATTGATTTTTTCCCACACCCCTAATAGAAATAGTTTAGAGTTAATGTAACTTTCTGTAGTTTTTCTTACAGAGTCACAAAAAGCTAAGAAAAAAGCACGACAACCCTTAATTATTCTATGCGGTGATGTATTTTTCTTCAAAAATGTCAGTAGAAGTTAAAATTGCTCTTAAATGATACGTGTCCCAATCTGATATCATACGATATCAGGAAAAAATAGATATTGGATGTCATTGGCTTGCACCTAAAATCTCCAATACAAGCCGATAAACACACTAGGTTGTTTGTTTCTTGTATTTCAGTGAAGTCATTTACAAAAAGGTGTAGGCTACTAGCAGCTACAAAACAGATAAGCACACAACAGCCTACAAACTGGAGATACATATTAAGTGTCGGTAATTGAACTATATTGCAGTCTACATGACATTTGTCAATATGAACAAGTATCAAACACACAGAGTTGCATATTACTTACAGATACATCTCATAGGCAGTGTCAAACGTGTCCGCATCATTTTTAGTGTTATCAGCTTAACTTAATGAATTATTGTGGCTACTATGTGTTGCCAAAAAGCAATTCACATTACAAACAGCATGCTTTCATTCCAGACTGTTAATAACATACAGGTTAATGTTTCTCATACCTACCACTGTTCTCTGAGTAATTTCACTTGATCAAACCTTTCCTTTCAATAAAATAATACAAATAAGTATGATTCCTTCTGGTATTGTACCGGGTTAATATTGATATCGGCAAATACTCAATGCCCCAATATTGGCATTGTATCAGAAGTGAAAAAGTTGTATCGAGACACCCCTAATATGTAATAATATAATCGTGTTTGTACAAACCCTGTTTCCATATGAGTTGGGAAATTGTGTTAGATGTAAATATAAACGGAATACGATGATTTGCAAATCCTTTTCAACCCATATTCAATTGAATGCACTACAAAGACAACATATTTGATGTTCAAACTCATAAACTTTTTTTTTTTTTTGCAAATAATAATTAACTTAGAATTTCATGGCTGCAACACGTGCCAAAGTAGTTGGGAAAGGGCATGTTCACCACTGTGTTACATGGCCTTTCCTTTTAACAACACTCAGTAAACGTTTGGGAACTGAGGAGACACATTTTTTAAGCTTCTCAGATGGAATTCTTTCCCATTCTTGCTTGATGTACAGCTTAAGTTGTTCAACAGTCCTGGGGTCTCCGTTGTGGTATTTGAACAATTTGAAATGTGGACTCGTCAGACAACAGAACACTTTTCCACTTTGTATCAATCCATCTTAGATGAGCTCAGGCCCAGCGAAGCCGACGGCGTTTCTGGGTGTTGTTGATAAACGGTTTTCGCCTTGCATAGGAGAGTTTTAACTTGCACTTACAGATGTAGCGACCAACTGTAGTTACTGACGGTGGGTTTCTGAAGTGTTCCTGAGCCCATATGGTGATATCCTTTACACACTGATGTTGCTTGTTGATGCAGTACAGCCTGAGGGATCGAAGGTCACGGCTTAGCTGCTTACGTGCAGAGATTTCTCCAGATTCTCGGAACCCTTTGATGATATTACGGACCGTATATGGTGAAATCCCTAAATTCCTTGCAATAGCTGGTTGAGAAAGGTTTTTCTTAAACTGTTCAACAATTTGCTCACGCATTTGTTGACAAAGTGGTGACCCTCGCCTAGGGATGTCCCGATCCAGGTTTTTGCACTTCCGATCCGATACCGATATTGTTTTTGCACTTCCGATCCGATACCGATACCGACCAATACCGATACTGACCGATACTGGCCTATCCGAGCATGTATTAAAGTTTAAAGTTATTTAACCTACTTAGTTGTGAGAATCATGTTGAAAAGGGTTTTAGTACTCTTGATAACAACTAGCCAGCTGAATTAGGGGAGTTTGAATAATACACAATGGTTGGTAACAATAAACTGACCTGTTTATTCAAGGATAAACACAAAATAGACAAAATTATACATGACAAACAGAAATGGCATCATTGAACTAGGGCTGGGCTATATGGCCTTTTTTTAATATTGCGATATTTTAAGGCCATATTGCGATACACGATATATATCTCGATATTTTGCCTTAGCCTTGAATGAACACTTGATGCATATAATCACAGCAGTATGATGATTCTATGTGTTTTAATTGATTGATTGAGGCGTTTATTAGTAGGTTGCACAGTGAAGTACATATTCCGTACAATTGACCACTAAATGGTAACACCCCAATAAGTTTTTCAACTTGTTTAAGTCGGGGTCCACTTAAATTGATTCATGATACAGATATATACTATCAGATATATACTGTCATCATAATACAGTCATCACACAAGATAATCACATTGAATTATTTACATTATTTATAATCCGAGGTGTGGAGGGGGGCGCCGGATGTAAGTGTCAAAAAGACAGCCAAAAGAGTTTGATATGAGAATAAATCTAAAGTTAAAATATAGGGTAGAAATGGACCGATTTGCAGGAAATGTAGTCTTGATTTTCAAAATGTTCTTTCAATGCTTGCATGTCTACATTAAAACATTCTTCTTCATACTGCATTAATATATGCTACTTTTAAACTTTCATGCAGAGAAGGAAATCACAACTAAAAAAATCACTAATTTGTTCATACGGTGTTGATGTGGAAATGTTTGCTTCGCCATTTTGATGGTGTGGACGTGTGGCACCGAACGGAGATAAGCGTCTCGACATACGTTACAATATTTGAACAATGATGACGAAAACTGTTTTCTCTGTCGTGTCCGTGTGTCGAAAATTGTTATGCGCTTATTTTTTTATTTGATTTTGTGCGTGTCATAGATTTGCCGTGCGCAGAGGACGTTTGAGCAGGCGCGCACCTTAGCGGCTGCGCTAGCATCACAGCTAACGTTAGCCATGCTGCTACCTCTCTGCTGGGAGAGAGCGTATATGTATGTGACGTGTGACGTGTGTAAGAAGTTGCGCTTGCTGTCTGTGAGAAGGAGACAGAAGAAGGAGTGGGAAGAGCCTGTCGTGTAATGCCAGCAGCTACAAGCAACTGCGTGAGAATTGTGGATGTGTTGAAGGTGTGCTGGAAAATGCGGAACGGAAATAGGGAGCAGCAGAAAAGTGGAACGTATTATTTAAATCGGTGCGTTGGAAAACACGGACTGGAGTGTTTTTTAAACTGGATCTGGATCGACATTTTCCCATGCCTTGCCAATACGCATTTTTTGGCAAATTTCGGCGGCCGATCCGATCCAAATATCGGATCGGGACATCCCTACCCTCGCCCCATCCTTGTTTGTGAATGACTGAGCATTTCATGGAATCTACTTTTATACCCAATCATGGCACCCACCTGTTCCCAATTTGCCTGTTCATCTGTGGGATGTTCCAAATAAGTGTTTGATGAGCATTCCTCAACTTTATCAGTATTTATTGCCACCTTTCCCAACTTCTTTGTCACGTGTTGCTGGCATCAAATTCTAAAGTTAATGATTATTTGCAAAAAAAAAAATGTTTATCAGTTTGAACATCAAATATGTTGTCTTTGTAGCATATTCAACTGAATATGGGTTGAAAGTGATTTGCAAATCATTGTAATCCGTTTATATTTACATCTAACACAATTTCCCAACTCATATGGAAACAGGGTTTGTATACCATTACAAACTACAATGATAAATGTTTTGTTAAATGATAGTGTCAATCAGAATTCAGCATTATGTTCTTCAGAAAATATTCAGAAGAGACTGTATAGAGACCAAAATAAATTATATGTGCAAATATGCCATATTTGTGCTACGAAAGCAAGCGTAACAGTTTCCCTACAAGCGTAGTTTTTCTTCAGCTGTGCTGCCAAGGTCTCCTGACATCCCAGTGTTGCATCTTTGGTTCATTTCAACGGACTGTTTGTCGCGCTAAGCCACCACATCACCCCCCCATGCGATGGGAGAACTTGCTTTTATTTGTTCCTGTCTTCCTCGAGGTGCTGTGAAGAACACTGCACCCCTTGCTCTTCCTCTCGCTCCTCTCACACCCCAATTCCCCCCCCCCCCCCGTGATCGCTTTATGAACACCTCCTTATGCAAAGCATCCGTCTCCACTCGGGGCTACTTCTGTTCCATTATGCACGGTGGCAGGATTAAAAACTGTAGACGCCGCGGCTTCCCCCGTTTGAGTGTCACGTGCAGGCGCCGGGCGGCCAATAGCGTGCGAGCATGGCATGCAACAGGGCACCCCGCTTGGCCACCCACACATATAGAGGGAGCGGGGGGGTGTATGTGTGAGGGGCACAGTATCAAACAAGGAACATCTGTGGCCACTGGGCTGTGAAGACCGGGGACAATGGTGGCCCTGGGGCAGCCACAGAGCCCTGGCCCGTGTAGCAAAGGCTAGGAACAGGCTAGGGAGCCAACCCTGCGCGCACACACACACACACGCTCATAATGTAGGGTGGAAACCAAAGTACACACACATCCATTTGAGAAAGAACCAAACAGATTGGGTCAAATTTAATACATTTCTGATGGCAAGAAGGAAAAAAGTTTGATGGTAAGATCCAAACAGACCAAAACAGCAATTAGTGGCATATTTATGCAAATTCTAGTTGTAGACCTAATTTATTAGTTTGTCATATTGCCATGCGATTATGTGAAAATAAAGTCCTGCACTGTAGTTAATTAGTTAGAACTTGGACTACATTCTAATGGTTTCTTAGGCCCCTTCTTCACTAAGGTTATCCAGGGTAAATCCCACCTAGCCTTATCTTTGTCCAAACACACACCCCTTCTGTCCGCCGGCGCAGCGCGACCTAGTACGCATGCACGGAAAATGCGCACGTCATAGTCACCTCTAGGGTTGCGTTGTGTGCAAGTTCTTAAATGAAACTTATCTGAACAATATCCAGTGTTGTGGTATTTCAATTAACTTGAATCCAGTGTGCTGTGGGGCCCTATTGTAGTGAATCACACCTGAGCCATCATAAATTAATTGCATTTTTAATGGACACGTAAAAGTTTAGAAACATTAATCGACTTCGCCCATTCCTAACCCCACATACTGCTGCCATACTAGTCCATAGCCTTGTCACTTCTCGCCTGGACTACTGCAACTCTCTCCTGTTTGGTTTCCCTCACAAGTCACTTCACAAACTTCAGCTTCTCCAGAACTCTGCAGCCCGGATAATCACCAGAACCCCTTCAATCCAGCACATCACCCCTGTTCTGCAGCAACACCACTGGCTACCCGTCAAACACTGTATCCACTTTAAAATAATTCTCCTCACTTTCAAAGCTATCCATAACCTCTCTCCATCATATCTCTCTGACCTGCTCCATGTCGCCACGCCCTCACGTTCCCTAAGATCTTCTTCATCCATCCATCTCACTGTCCCCGTATTTAAACTGTCCACCATGGGTGCCTGAGCTTTCAGCCGCTCTGCCCCTCATCTTTGGAACTCATTACCATCAGACCTTCGTAACTTAGACTCAATATCCCTCTTCATAAAAATTTGAATTTTACTAGAAATTTGGGGGGAACGAGCGGTTGTGTTTTTAAAAAAAAAAAAGATTTGCAACGTACATCATTGTTTTGTTCCTTTGTCTTTAAAGAATTTTTTTGTGTTTTTACAAGTCAATAATAGAAGTAGTTACCTATTGTTTAATCTTGTATGCCCGTTTTTGTCGTTTGTGTGGATCGTGGGTAGAATGTACAGTAAGTGGTGATATTGCAAAGTGTTCAGCAGGGACCACCAAGGCTTTGTCTGTTTATGATGTGAGGTAGGAATGTTATTATCATAACTTTAAGCTGCTTTCTGAGTGCCTGCAATGTGTTGTATGGAGAGAGCTAAGTCAGTCATTACAAAGCTGCAGTGCCGAGGTAAATGTTACACAGTAAACTCCCCACAGAGACATATCGATGCCATTTATCCCTGCAAACACAGATGATAGCACGTGCACACGCCAGCCTATTAATGCTGTGACAAACACACACACACACACAGTCACACAGTCACACACCATTTGAATAACATATTCCACAGCTGCTGCCGCTCTCAATGGCCTCCCATGTGGCTTTTGTGTGTTGAAACGTGTAAAAAAAAAAAAAAAAAAAAATGCGAGCGTGGAAACCAACACAGATTCACACCAAGGCAAAGACATGGCCGAACTCCTTATGTGCGATGATGTCACGGTGTGGAAAGCACTCCATCTCCATCGCGTCATGTCAGCAGTCAAATACCAACTGACATGAAATATGGCACAGGAGCCGTTTGTGACTATGTGTGTGCATGTGTGTCTGGACCCAGGTGTGTCGCTTTGCCATTAGGGATCTGTAGGCAGGTGGTTCTCAGTCTCTCTATTCAGCTTCCAAGAGTGTAAACAAACACCAGCATGACATTAACAGGATTTGTGTTAGTGTTATTCTCTGGACTGTGTTTAGCTAGCAGCTACACTATTTAGTTTAGTGGTGTCCAAACTTTTTGACCTGGGGGCCAAATTAAAAAAATTGGGCCGGCGGCCGATAGCCGACTGCATGTTAAGTAACGTGTGTGTGTGTTTGTGTGTGTGTGTGTGTGTGTGTGTGTGTGTGTGTGTGTGTGTGTGTGTGTGTGTGTGTGTGTGTGTGTGTGTGTGTGTGTGTGTGAACATGCGTGTGAATCAGAATCATAAGTACTTTATTAAGATATATATGTATATGTATACAGTATGTAAATATATATATATATATATATATATATATATAAACACACGCATATATATATTTACACATATATATATACATACAAATTTATATATATATGTGTGTATATATATATATATGTGTATATATGTGTATATATATATATATACTGTATATATATATATATATATATATATATATATATGTATATATATATACATATATATATATATATAAATATATATATATATGCATATATATATATATATATATATATATATATATATATATATGTATGTATATATATACATATATATATGTATATGTATACATATATATGTATATATTAATACATATAAATAAATATATATACTATATATATATATATATATATATATATATATATATATATATACACATATATATATGTGTGTGTGCGTGTATATGTAAGTGTGTGTGTGTATAGATGTGTGTATATGTATGTATATATGTATATGTATGTGTGTATATATATACGTATGTATTTATGTATATATATTAGGGCTGTCAAACAATAAAAATATTTATCCGCGATTAATTCGCATTTTGTCCACAGTTAACTCAAATTTAATCGCGATTAATCACAGATAGGTATAATTTTTTACGATTAATAGGTGTACCCTTATACAGATAATTTTCAGGAGGGTTGGATTCATAATGCTGTATGACAATGTTTAAACTTCTCTATTAATCAATACAATGTACTTTTGTAATATTCAGCATGCTAATCATTCTGTAATTGAGGAGCAGATTATCAAAAGCAGTAAACAACGGGTGAAAATGTAAAACTTAACGATTAGCAGGACGAGAAATGCAAAACATGAACTGCACAACTAAGGTGTTCACTTAATGCAATTTCAAGCCCCCTCAGATGGAGAATGGCAACAGGTGAGTCTCCTAAGCAGAGGCAGAGAAGTGCACAGGAAGTAGAACAACACGGCAGGTCATGACAACATTTTTATCCGTAATGAAGCAGCAAGGGGCTAAGAATTTGCGGTAAAGAGGGTAAACTTTTGACAAAACATTCAACACCTTGTGTTCTTGTTTTTTCCTGACAAATACACCACATTGATCCCATAAGTTGCACGGACTTGAAATTTCTCACACAACTATGTGTTTTGCCATATCCCCACATAATTCTGTACATACCTTTAGACAATCACGTGCGTGTGTGTATAATTGGAGCAAGACTGGTCGAAAAACACGACCGCAATCATGCAACTGATTACCCATAAGTAATTGAGCATTTGTCTAATGACTATAAAACATTGAGGACCTCTGCATTACATGTATGCTAGCTTCTGAATAATATTGACTACAACCCAAAAGGGGGAACCACACATTGTGAAGAAAGGCTTAACGCCGTATGATTTTAACAGAGCATGTCAATTGACGGCATTTATGATGTCCATCATAAGCGTGAATGTTTTCCAATGATGTCATGAACTGCGCCTTCTGGTATTTTTCATCTCAGTCGCACTTTAGTTTGATTAACCAAAAAATGCCCCCCTCTTCAAACGAGTGTTATTATTAGCCGCACACCACCGCACATTGACAGGGTGATTCATTTCACTCTGAGACTAGGATACACCATCTACAAGTCATTTATTTGCGTACAGTTTTACATTTCACACATCAAATCAACCCTGATCAAGACCGAGCAATGTCATCCAGATATTTTTTTTCCGAAGCAAAGTGCAAAGTGATTCCTTCCTGTATGTATCATCTGGCTGCCATTAAATCCTGATCCACCAGATAGTGGTGAGAACCACAATGAGGTACAGCAATTCTTACGTAATAGTCAAGAAGTTCTACTAAACATGATACTTGGTTTAATGTTCTCCATTTCACCTAGTCACAAAAGTCAAATATGAAATTGATACTGTAATCAAAGCGCAATGTAGCCTCTTAGAGCGAACACAATCTGTTCCAGGTCTGCCTTTGATTGGTTAAAAAAATATGGAAATAGATTTAATAATCCGTTCCAGAGTCAAGCTGTCACCACCAATGAGCCTTTATTAAGTGTACTAGGGTTGTACGGTATACCGGTATTAGTATAGTACCACGATACTAATGAATCATATTTGGTACTATACCGCCTTTGAAAAGTACCAGTAAATGAACAAGTAGATTAATAATTCATTTTCTACCACTTGTCCTTAATAATGTTGACAAAATAATAGAATGGGAAATGACACAATGTTACTGCATATGTCAGCAGCTAAATTAGGAGCCTTTGTTTGCTTATTCACTAATTTTCACTATTTTATTGAAGGACAAACTTGCAATAAGAAACATATGTTTAATGTACCCTAAGATTTTTTGTTAAAAAAAAGCCAATAATGCAATTTTTTGTGGTCCCTTTTTTTTTTAGAAAAGTGCCAAAAAGTATCAAAATAATTTTGGTACCTGTACCGGTACCAAAATATTGGTATCGCGACTAAAGTGTACAGACAATTGTCATGTCATACAATTGTTGAAATAGCTCATGGCTAATGTAACTTCCTGCAGGTCTTCTCACAATGTCACAACAAGTTCAAGAAAAAAGCACAACAACTGTTTGATATGTTGATGTATTTCTCCCCGAAAATGTAGATTGAAGTAACATTTGCGCATAACTGATAGGGGTGTACGATCAGATATTGATATCGAATATTGGTATGATATCAAGAAAAAGCAAGTAACGGATGATATTGAGTCGAACTATCCGATACAAGCTGATAAATTAACACATGAGGTTAAACTTTGCGTTTTGTTAAAATTAAAGTTAAAGATAAAGTACCACTGATAGTCACACACACTCGGTGTGGTGAAATTACCCTCTGCATTTGACCTATACCAGGGGTCGGCAACCCGCGGCTCTAGAGCCGCATGCGGCTCTTTAGCGCCGCCCTAGTGGCTCTCTGGAGCTTTATAAAAAATGTATGAAAATTGGAAAAAGATAAGGGGAAAAAAATATATTTTTTGCTTTAATATGGTTTCTGTAGGAGGACAAACATGACACAAACCTCCCTAATTGTTGTAAAACACATTGTTTATATTAAACGTGCTTCACTGATTCGACTATTTGGCGAGCATCGTTTTGTCCTACTAATTTTGGTGGTCCTTGAACTCACCGTAGTTTGTTTAAATGTATAACTTTCTCCGACTTTCTAGGACGTGTTTTATGCCACTTCTTTTGTCCACCAAATTTTTTATGTTGTGCGTGAATGCACAAAGGTGAGTTTTGTTGATGTTATTGACTTGTGTGGAGTGCTAATCAAACATATTTGGTCACTGCATGACTGCAAGCTAATCGATGCTAACATGCTGTTTAGGCTAGCTATATGTACATATTGCATCATTATGCCTCATTTGTAGGTATATTTGAGGTCATTTAGTTTCCTTTAAGTCCTCTTAATGCAATGTATATCTCATGACACACTATCTGTATGTAATATGGCTTTTAATTTTTTGCGGCTCCAGATAGATTTGTTTTTGTATTGTTGGTCCAAAATGGCTCTTTCAACATTTTGGGTTGCCGACCCCTGACCTATACCCTTGTTCCTGTCTTTCATAATGATTGTGAATGATAGGCAAAATTCCAAAAAAAAGTGCAGTTCCCCTTTAATGTTTCTTTTGTGAGACAAACATTTTGTTCCTTTGGCCAGGTTATTGTCATTTTGCCACTGTGGTTTCTGTTAAAACAGTAATTTATTCTGTGCTGAAAAGTCTCAATTAGAGTATGGTGTTTTTTTATCATTATTATTGTTTCACTGCTTTTTATTAAAAAAATGTCTGTGTTTTTTTTCCCCTCATTTTGAACATGGTACGCAATTTAAAATAAATGTTAAAAAGCCAGACAGAGGGCATGTTTCTAGCTAGTTTGTTTGGTGGAAATTTGTACATTAAGTTATATATTTATATAATGTATCTTTAAAGTTAAAGTACCACTGATAGTCACACAAACACACTAGGTGTGGTGAAATTACCCTCTGCATTTGACCCATCCCCTTGTTCCACCCCCTGGGACGTGAGGGGAGCAGTGAGCAGCAGCTGTGGCCACGCTCGGGAATCATTTTGGTGATTCAACCCCCAATTCCAACCCTTGATGCTGAGTGAAGTAATGGGTCCCATTTTTATAGTCTTTGGTATGACACTTTAACCACAAGGCCACTGAGTAGGTGAATTCATTTACGAAAGGTATACATGGTAGACTATAGACTATTAAAAGATGGCAGCTACACAACAGTTCAGCACATAATAGCACACAAGCTAGACAAATGTAATAACGTTATTGCAGTTGAAAAGGCGACATATCTCAATATAAACAAGTGTCAAATAATTATAAATAATTAAAGTCTCCAAGGCAGAAGCATATTAGAAAGTCAGTGCGTATAAAAGTACTGAATCCTCATACAAAACCTTAGTGTTTACTGTCACTATGGTAGATAATGATAATATTCTCTTATGAGAAAATTAAAATGCTAGTCAACAACTATAGCACTTACTTTTTTTCTAAGCTTTGATCCCTGCGGTTTATACAAAGGTGCGGATAATCTATGGATGTTTCTTTACTAAAGAATAGATTATGGAATGGATTAAGCAAAGAAATCCACCAATGTACTAAAATGATCCACTTTAAGAAACTGTTCAAACTCAAAGTGTTTAGTACAAAGAAGAAGAATCCTGATAAACATCTTGAACCTTATTAAAAAAAAAACAGAAAATCATATTCATCTCATAAAGAGTGAATACAAACATCAATGACTTTTCTGTTTTATTTGATCAGCTGTTTTACTCCCGTGTTACTGTCACAGTTTAGAGAAAAAATTATTATAAAACATTTGTACGCATGTACATCAATTAAAACCTTCAGTATATCAGTATGGGGAATTAAATTATGGAGTGGATTAAGCAAAGAAATCAAACAATGTACTAATATAATCCACTTAAAGAAACTCTTCAAACTTAAAGTGTTTACAAAGTACAAAGAAGAAGAACCATGATAAACATTCTGAATTTATTTAATCCATCCATTCATTTTATAGATACTCTTAATTTTTCTCACCAGCAACTGTTATGTAAAGGAAAAGGGGTTGGATTAAATAAACTCTGCTTCTTCCTACTCCTTTTCAAGCATGTTGAATAAAGAAACTGGAAATTGTGACGTATCATGTTGTAGGCCTGCATGTTCGAAATAAACTCAAACTCAAACTCTAACCATATAAAATATAACTTACTTCACTAATTATTATGTATTTATTGTTATTATTATGACTTATGGTGTATATCGTGAATACATTGCGAACAGGAAGTGAACAAAAGTTTTAGCAACTGCTATGTAAAGGAAAAGGGGTAGGAGTAAATAAACTCTGCTTCTTCCTACTCTTTTTCGAACATGTTGAATTGAGAAAATGGAAATTGTGATGTATCATGTTGTATCGAAATAAACTCAAACTCAACTCAACAGTTTGGAAACAATTAAGGTATGTTATAAACATTTACAAAATATTTCTATTTAAATACACTATATTGCCAAAAGTATTTGGCCACACATCCAAATGATGGGAATCAGGTGTCATAATCACTTGGCCCGGCCACAGGTGTATAAAATCAAGCACTTGGGCATGAAGACTGTTTCTACAAACATTTGTGAAAGAATGGGCCGCGCTCAGTGATTTCCAGCGTAGGATGCCACCTGCGCAACAAATCCAGTCGGGAAATGTATTCGCTCCTACATATTCCAAAGTCAATTGTCGGCTTTATTACAAGAAAATGGAAGAGTTTGGGAACAACAGCAACTCAGCCCCCAAGTGGTAGGCCACGTAAACTGACAGAGAGGGGTTCGCGGAGGAATTATGGTGTGGGGTTGTTTTTCAGGAGTTGGGCTTGGCCCCTTGGTTTTAGTGAAAGAAACTTTGAATGCTTCGGGATACCAAAACATTTTGGACAATTCCATGCTCCCAACCTACCAACATGACTGTGCACCAGTGCACAAAGCAAGATCCATAAAGACATGGATGACAGAGTCTGGTGTGGATGAACTTGACTGGCCTGCACAGAGTCCTGACCTGAACCCGATACAACACCTTTGGGATGAGTTCTCGACCAACATCAGTGTGTGACTTCACCAATGTGCTTTTGGAAGAACGGTGGAATATTCCTATAAGCACACTCCGCAACCTTGTGGACAGCCTTCCCAGAAGAGTTGAAGTTGTAATAGCTGCAAAAGGTGGACTGACATCTTAAAGGGGTACATTATCACCAGACCTATGTAAGCGTCAATATATACCTTGATGTTGCAGAAAAAAGACCATATATTTTTTTAACCGATTTCCGAACGCTAAATGGGTGAATTTTGGCGAATTAAACGCCTTTCTATTATTCGCTCTCGGAGCGATGACGTCACAACGTGACGTCACATCGGGAAGCAATCCGCCATTTTCTCACTTTCGTCAGTGTGTTGTCAGAGGGTGTAACAACACGAACAGGGACAGATTCAAGTTGCACCAGTGGCCCAAAGATGCGAAAGTGGCAAGAAATTGGACGAAATTTGTTCAAAATACGAGGGTGTGGGGAAAGCCGACGAAATGGTCAGTCGTTTGTTCCGCACTCTTTACCGACGAAAGCTATGCTACGACAGAGATGGCAAGAATGTGTGGATATCCTGCGACACTCAAAGCAGATGCATTTCCAACGATAAAGTCAAAGAAATATGCCGCCAGACCCCCATTGAATCTGCCGGAGTGTGTGAACTATTCAGGGACAAAGGACCTCGGTGGCACGGCAAGCAATGGCGGCAGTTTGTTCCCGCAGACGAGCGAGCTAAACCCCCTGGATGTCTTGGCACACACCGCTTCTACCGTCCCTTATGCCACCGAAGATGATCAAGAGAAGAATATCGACCCTAGCTTCCCTGGCCTGCTGACATCAACTCCAAAACTGGACAGATCAGCTTTCAGGAAAAGAGAGCGGATGAGGGTATGTCTACAGAATGTATTAATTGATGAAAACTTTATTCATTACTCGCGGTTGTACGTAATTTATTATACATAAACTGTGTTTACCAATAATTTAGCTTAAAAACATTTATTTTTTTCAATCATTCAATTACATTCGGGTAGTCTTGTGTAATGCAGTATTTTGTGTCTATTTAGGTATGGTTAACCTGAGTGCTAAAATCGTGGAAAAATAGATGTTCTTAGCGTGCCTGAAATGGGCTGTCTGCACTCTCAAAGTGCATGTTGTTGCCAAATGTATTTCATATGCTGTAAACCTAGTTCATAGTTGTTAGTTTCCTTTAATGCCAAACAAACACATACCAATCGTTGGTTAGAAGGCGATCGCCGAATTCGTCCTCGCTTTCTCCCGTGTCGCTGGCTGTCGTGTCGTTTTCGTCGGTTTCGCTTGCATACGGTTCAAACCGATATGGCTCAATAGCTTCAGTTTCTTCTTCAATTTCGTTTTCGGTACCTGCCTCCACACTACAACCATCAGTTTCAATACATGCGTAATCTGTTGAATTGCTTAAGCCGCTGAAATCCGAGTCTGAATCCGAGCTAATGTCGCTATACCTTGCTGTTCTATCCGCCATGTTTGTTTGTATTGGCATCACTGTGTGACGTCACAGGAAAATGGACGGGTGTATATAACGATGGTTAAAATCAGGCACTTTGAAGCTTTTTTTAGGGATATTGCGTGATGGGTAAAATTTTGAAAAAAACTTCGAAAAATAAAATAAGCCACTGGGAACTGATTTTTAATGGTTTTAACCCTTCTGAAATTGTGATAATGTTCCCCTTTAATTAAACCTGTGGGTTAGGAATGGGATGGCACTTCCAAGTTCATATGTGAGTCAAGGCAGGTGGCCAAATACTTTTGGCAATATAGTGTATCTCATTTAGATATATGAGATATCTCATTTATATCGGTGGCTTTTAGTCTGGTGAAACTTTTTGTTTCTAATTTTTTTAGTGGGTGCGGCTCATATACCGGTATATACCGTATATTTTCCTTTAAACTGAGTGATATGCAAATATCTTTTATGCACTAAAGACAAAGTCCTGAGCTCCGAGTAAACCTTCTGTGCAGTGAATAACACACTTGGCGTGGACGAGAGTCGCCATTTCCTTCCGCCAAGGTCTCCAGCTGACTGACACTTGACCAATGTCGTGTCTCCTTTGCCTTCTGCCCACATTAATCCTACTTCCCTCAGCTCAATTCAATCCTGCCCGTGTTCATTTGTAGTTTTTCATCCGGCGGCCGGTGCCGATAGTTCCTCGATTTGAAAAATAACAACAAAATGTCACTCAACTACTCATTTTTTGACATCTCATAATACACGCCTCACCTGGGGAGTGGCGGAGCGTGATGGATGGACTTACTGATGCACATATACACACTTGAGGAAAGAAGCTGAGAGAAGTGGGAGAGGGGAAAGAATAAAAACCAGAGTGGTTTGAGTGACGGAGGTTTGATATTTCTGTGGTGGTATGCTTGTAAGCTCAGGCCCTTTCTTCCCTCCGAGGGACAGGATCTGTTAAGTAGCTCTCTGGTGCCCATAGTACAGGCAGTACAGGACTAATTTAATCAAAGGTTACAGGCCCAACATAGAAACAAAATATTATGGCGGTTGTATGCGAGGGTTGGAAGGATGTGTCATTTCATTTCACAGCCCAGTCCTGCTACTTTATCTCAACCGGGTGAAAGCCAAGTCTCGCAGCAGTCCCAAACGTCTGGTACCAACACATATTTCCATTTTAGCTGCAGGGCCAGCTATGGAAGCTGACATTGTACGACGGTGATGAGTGACAGGCTGCTGAAAAAATATATTATGAACTTAACGAGAAAGTACGCTCACCTGACACACTGTTAGGTACACCTGCACAATCGAATTGGATCCAATTCAAGAGATGCACTATATTGCCAAAAGTATTTGGCCACCCATCCAAATTATCAGAATCAGGTGTTCTAATCACTTGGCCCACAGGTGTAAAAAAATCAAGCACTTAGGCATGGAGACTGTTTCTACAAACATTTGTGAAAGAATGGGCCGCTCTCAGGAGCTAAGTGATTTCCAGCGTGGAACTGTCATGGGATGCCACCTGTGTCATGATCTGGGGTCCAGATCATGTTTTGTTTAGTTATGTTCTGTCAGTTTTGGACTTTTTTAGTTCCCGTTTGCGATTCCTTGTTGGTTTTGTCACCATGGCGACTAATTGTGTTCACCTGTCTCTGATTAGTGCTCGCCCGCTCACCTGCTTCCCGAGCACTAATCAGAGGCATTATTTAAGCTAGTCTTTGCTAGTCAGTCGGCCTGGCTTCATTGTTTGCGTCACACCTATGCCACGTAAGTTTTGTTGATTCCATGTCCTAGTCTATGCTAAGTTTAGCTTCATGTGTTTTAGGCACGCTTGCCTTTTTTGTTGTTTGCATGCTTTTTGGTAGTTCGGTGATTTATGTTCAATAAATCGAATCCTACCTTTACGCCTTCGTCCGGAGCCGTCCTTTGCATCTTGGGAGATAAACCGCGCAGTAAGCTGCGTAAACCCACATGTGAGAACCTGTGCAACAAATCCAGTCGTGAAATGTGTTCGCTCCTACATATTCCAAAGTCAACTGTCGTCTTTATTATAAGAAAACGGAAGAGTTTGGGGACAACAGCAACTCAGCCACGAAGTGGTAAGCCACGTAAACTGACAGAGAGGCGTCAGCGGATGCTGAAGCGCATAGTGCAAAGAGGTTGCCGACTTTCTGCACAGTCAGTTGCTACAGAGCTCCAAACTTCATGTGACCTTCCAATTAGCCCACGCACAGTACGCAGAGAGCTTCATGGAATGGGTTTCCATGGCCGAGCAGCTTTATCTAAGCCATACATCACCAAGTCCAATGCAAAGCGTGGGATGCAGTGGTGTAAAGCACGTCACCACTGGACTCTAGAGCAGTGGAGACACGTTCTCTGGAGTGATGAATCACGCTTTTCCATCTGGCAATCTGATGGACGAGTCTGGGTTTGGAGGTTGCCAGGAGAATACTACATTTCGGACTGCATTGTGCTCAGTGTGAAATTTGGTGGAGGAGGAATTATGGCGTGGGGTTGTTTTTCGGGAGTTGGGCTTGGTCCCTTAGTTCCAGTAAAAGGAACTTTGAATGCTCCAGGATTTTGGACAATTCCATGCTCCCAACCTTGTGAGAATAGTTTGAAGCGGGCCCCTTCCTCTTCCAACATGACTGTGCACCAGTGCACAAAGCGAGGTGGACAGCCTTCCCAGAAGAGTTGAAGCTGTAATAGCTGCAAAAGGTGAACTGACATCATATTGAACCCTATGGGTTAGGAATGGGATGGCACTTCAAGTTCATATGTGAGTCAAGGCAGGTGGCCAAATACTTTTGGCAATAGAGTGTAAATACAAAAATGTACTCTAAAGAATTTCTGTTATGACTTGAATTGACATTTTTCACCCCCCTTTAATTTATTGGAGTCCATTAAGACTCCCCATGAGGCACATTAGTGCAAATGTACAGCACCTTGTTCACCCACTCTGTGCTCGATAACTACAAATTAAAGTTGCATAAATGTCCTATATTACCATCCATCCATCCATCCATCTTCTTCCGCTTATCCGAGGTCGGGTCGCGGGGGCAGCAGCCTAAGCAGGGAAGCCCAGACTTCCCTCTCCCCAGCCACTTCGTCCAGCTCTTCCTGTGGGACCCCGAGGCGTTCCCAGGCCAGCCGGGAGACATAGTCTTCCCAATGTGTCCTGGGTCTTCCCCGCGGCCTCCTACCGGTCGGACGTGCCCTAAACACCTCCCTAGGGAGGCGTTCGGGTGGCATCCTGACCAGATGCCCGAACCACCTCATCTGGCTCCTCTCGATGTGGAGGAGCAGCGGCTTTACTTTGAGCTCCCCCCGGATGGCAGAGCTTCTCACCCTATCTCTAAGGGAGAGCCCCGCCACCCGGCGGAGGAAACTCATTTCGGCCGCTTGTACCCGTGATCTTGTCCTTTCGGTCATAACCCAAAGCTCATGACCATAGGTGAGGATGGGAACGTAGATCGACCGGTAAATTGAGAGCTTTGCCTTCCGGCTCAGCTCCTTCTTCACCACAACAGATCGATACAGCGTCCGCATTACTGAAGACGCCGCACCGATCCGCCTGTCGATCTCACGATCCACTCTTCCCTCACTCGTGAACAAGACTCCGAGGTACTTGAACTCCTCCACTTGGGGCAAGATCTCCTCCCCAACCCGGAGATGGCACTCCACCCTTTTCCGGGCGAGAACCATGGACTCGGACTTGGAGGTGCTGATTCTCATCCCAGTCGCTTCACACTCGGCTGCGAACCGATCCAGTGAGAGCTGAAGATCCTGGTCAGATGAAGCCATCAGGACCACATCATCTGCAAAAAGCAGAGACCTAATCCTGCAGCCACCAAACCAGATTCCCTCAACGCCTTGACTGCGCCTAGAAATTCTGTCCATAAAAGTTATGAACAGAATCGGTGACAAAGGGCAGCCTTGGCGGAGTCCAACCCTCACTGGAAACGTGTCCGACATACTGCCGGCAATGCGGACCAAGCTCTGGCACTGAGCATACAGGGAGCGGACTGCCACAATCAGACAGTCCGATACCCCATACTCTCCGAGCACTCCCCACAGGACTTCCCGAGGGACACGGTCGAATGCCTTCTCCAAGTCCACAAAACACATGTAGACTGGTTGGGCAAACTCCCATGCACCCTCAAGGACCCTGCCGAGAGTATAGAGCTGGTCCACAGTTCCACGACCAGGACGAAAACCACACTGTTCCTCCTGAATCCGAGGTTCGACTATCCGGCGTAGCCTCCTCTCCAGTACACCTGAATAGACCTTACCGGGAAGGCTGAGGAGTGTGATCCCACGATAGTTAGAGCACACCCTCCGGTTCCCCTTCTTAAAGAGAGGAACCACCACCCCGGTCTGCCAATCCAGAGGTACCGCCCCCGATGTCCACGCGATGCTGCAGAGTCCTATATTACAGTTTTTTCAAACATTTTAAATTCAGCACAAACAATTGGGACAATAACTTACCGTATTTTTCGGAGTATAAGTCACACCGGAGTATAAGTCGCACCTGCCGAAAATGCATAATAAAAAAGGAAAAAAAACATATATAAGTCGCACTGGAGCCCGGCCAAACTATGAAAAAAACTGCGACTTATAGTCCGAAAAATACGGTAATAACTTAAAAACTATATTGGTTAGAGCAGGGGTGTCAAACTCATTTTAGATTGTGGACCACATGGAGAAAAATGTACTCCCAAGTGGGCCGGACTGGTAAAATCACGGCACGATAACTTAAAAATAAAGACAACTTCAGATTGTTTTCTTTGTTTAAATATTATTGTAGTTGTTGGTTTTTTTACACTTACATGTAATAGTATTCTATCTTTATTTGTTGTTATTTATGCTTTCTGAATAAATTATGTGATAATGTTCATCAGTCAACTCACTGGTGACAATCGATCAAGATAAAAAAAATATCAAAATCAAATTACAGGATGTTATTTATGTAGTTTGCTCATTTTTCTCGACTCGTGCACAATTTTTTTTACATATGTAGCATAATGGGTAACACATGGCACACCGACAAAGCTTAACCTATTGTTACTATAACAATCTACAAGGTTAATATAGGTTGCTTCTCTTTCTTCCCCTCCATTTTTCTGCACTCTTTCGTATCTCTAGTTATCATTACGTATATGTATTGTTGCATTTGAACAACTGTATTGTTGATAATAAAGGTAAATTATTGGTATTGTTCATTATCAATAGCGCTATTCCTATTGGTATCTGTATTGCTCCATTTGTAGTGTAATAATGCTCATTGTCATTTCTGTATTATTATTTATTTCACTAACTGCTTATTTGCTATCACTTTTACCATCATATTTGTACATGTCATATTTGCTGATGTTGCTCTATTGTTGTTGTTGTTGTTATTGTTGTGTTTGCTGTTGTTTTTTTTGTCTCTCTGTCTTATCCCCCTCTTTTACCAACAATCTCCCCCTTTGTCTTCCTTTTTTTCTCTTTCTATTCCCTCCTGCTCCGGCCCGGCTGCACCAAATGATAATATAAATACATTTAATACAGTCAAATACACATAAGGCAACAAGTGAAGTATCCTACACTTCTCTTTGGTAAAGTAAATCTGAACAGCCGATATGGGCATCTACATCAACTATATGATTTGCCTGAGAAGCTGGACAGGACAAAAAAAAAAAAAAAAAAAACATATGTAGCATAATCCACAAAGATACAGAGAATTGCTATTGCGACATCTAGTGGACACATTTAGAACAGCAGTTTCTTTCATTAAAAAATGTCGGCTCATTTTTATACTTGTCAGGCCCGCGGGCCGTACGTTTGAAACCCCTAGATTAGACCAAAATGAAATGCAGCACAAACAAATGGGACAAGTTTGGGGAAATGTTGACATAGTGGGGGGGAAAGGGTCTAGTTATGATTAATAACACGTTAAATAAACGTTAACAACATAAAACTATAAAATGTTAATAGTTTAAAAACTATAATAGTTAGACCAAAAAAATTTTCAGCACAAACTTAGCACAAACGAATAGAACAAATGTGGGGTCAATAAACAAGTCAATGGAAAAGTCAAAAAATTTATTTTCGAATAACTCAAAAACCGTTAAGGCACAAATGAACATTTTTGTATCACAAACAGAGCACAAACGATTGGAACAAGTTTGGGGAGATTTGGATAAGGGGGGGTAAAATAGGTAACAGAGGTTCTACACAAGGGTCAGGGGAGTTGGTATACTCTTTGGTTTGCGTGTACTAAAACATGTGCAAACTGGATAGTGCACGCAATGCTCATCTACTAAGCTCTTGGGCAGAGGATTGTGTCTCTTTATTGAGCAAAATATAAAGTGCAATCCATTCGATGTCTGTCTTCATATACTGTATATGCACATTATATGCCAGATATGCTGGGAGAAGATGGAAATATCAATCAATCAATCAATCAATCAATGTTTATTTATATAGCCCTAAATCACAAGTGTCTCAAAGGGCTGCACAAGCCACAACGACATCCGCGGTACAGAGCCCACATAAGGGCAAGGAAAAACTCACAACCCCAATGGGAAGTCGATATATAATCATTTAGCGCTTGCAATGTGATTTATTAAAACTAAAATTGTTCTGCGTATGGTATTTTGCATCAATATTTTATTTAGCAAATCGGGAATATTCGTGCAAACTGGCACAGTTAAGCACAAATGACTGAGAAAGGAGGCGATCACGTTGCAAATAGAACTGATTAAGAGATCGCTTTATATCATGTCTTAACATATCTGAACTGTCAGAAATAACGTAAGGATGACGTAAACAAATTTGATTGATCCATGTTGATGTCTGCTACTGCTGCATTTTCTTCTGTCTGGGTCATTTCTTTCCAGCACAACAAAGTAAAAATAGGTTCTGTTGTCTGGATCTTGCTTGAGTATATCTTATAAAAGGTGGTCCATATTATATTAGCGTGCTGCATGTCAACAACACTACTACCGGTAGACGTCACAAGTCGGTCCATGTGATATCATAAGGCATCATCAGAATCACGGAGATTATATATTTTTTCTCCTTTTCGGTGCTCATAAACAGGTTTTTGGAAACAGTAAAATACATCATAGCGTCTTATAATAATTGCCAGTTACCATGCAAATAGTAGAAGGCGGGATGACGACAGAGCTATTTTATTGGACACATCACCATAAATAGTCTTTGCCTATCCATGCCAGGGCATCATTGCCACCTCATTCACCTGAATCTGCAAGCACGCTACTAAAGGGATTCATAAAAGATAACAACAAATAGAACTGGAACCATCCCTGTTCCAACGGAGCGCTTCCCATTAATGTTAATAGTAACAGCCAATGCTGCAAACAGAGGCCAAATGAATACAAATGGTTTATCACAAGAACAGGCCATAAATACTGTACCTCTCAGTATTTGTCACTAATCGTGTGACAATAGTTGTTATATTTACGCTGTGTTGCATCAGTTCAAACCTTTGGCTGTTTCTGGGCAGCTGTGGAAAGAAATAAGGGGGTGAAGGATTATCTTGTTTAGTGTCTTAATAGAGTGATGTCACCAAAAATCACTGACAAATACGCTGGTAGCTTGGTTTTCGTGAGCAATGCCAATTGTGCGGAAAAATGAATCGGACAAAACCAAAGCAAATTTTACCACAAGAAATCATGGAAAACCAAGTATTCTGTTCCAGACACCCAAAATATTAACCCAATACATTATATAGAGAATAATCATAGTTTTAACTGCAGACACCAATTTAAAGTATAAATAAATGACAAATTAAATTTGATGATTGAACATTTAACACCCCCGCCAGGATTCCACAGGCTTTTTTGAATTGATGAAAATGCCTTTTTGCTGTAGCATTTTGAAAAATGTGCGGCAAAAGTTGCAACGTAGAAGAATTTTTTTTTTTCATCAAAATGAAATAAATAAAAGTTTGTGTTAACCAAAAAAGTACAGGATGTCATGTCTGTGTGATCATGTTTTGTTTTAGTCATGTTCGGTTTTGTTTTTGGACTTTTTGTGAACTTTTGTTTGTTTTGTCACCATAGCAACCCATTAGTTTTCACCTGTCATGTTACGCACCTGTTTCACGTTTTGAGTCACGCAACTGTTTTCACTGATCATGTCACTGCTAATTAAGCCTGTCTGTTTCTGTTGTTCGTCCTGGTGACATTATCCTATCATACCATGCTACTTCTGACACCCCTGCTACCTCTGTTTGTCTTCACGCTACCATAGTTCCATGCCAAGTAAGTTTTTGTTTATGGGTCATAGTTTCTGCCTTCGTGCAAGTTTTGTTTCATTAGTCAAGTTTGTTCTCCCCCATTGTGCGCGCCATTTGTTTGCTTCCTTTTTTTTGTAGTTTGTTAGTGTTGAAAATAAAAGATGTACTTACATTCACGCCTTCCCCGCGCCAACTTTCCTTTGCATTCCGGGAAAACAAACTCCAAGATCCACGTTTTGACACAGGATTGAACACATCTAACATTATATGCATCTTAATTAAAATATTACGAACACTGACAGCATTTTATTAGTCCTCACAAAATCTTTTGGGCCTTTTTTATTTTTTAAATGGGTAAATTTGCAGAAGTGTATTATATAAACTGGGATGGAGAGTGAAGGTTTTTTTTTTTTTAGGGTTTTCTAAAATAACGTAAAAATGTGAAAGTTGCAATAAAATGTTTGATTCCCGTTCTGTAATTATAATTAAGAAATTTGCTGAAGCAAAAGGAATTAATGAACAAATATAAACAACTGTGACTAGGAAAAGCAAAGAGAAAGCTAATAAACATGTGCAAAATAGGCTTTATTTAGCAACAACAAAGTAATACTAGAAGAGAAAGACACAGCTTTCACATGAAAAAAACAATATAAGCTTTCAATGTTAAAAAGCATTTATGTTTAATACAAGTAAACAATACAAATACTAATGCCACTTAGTATACCAGCTGTACACTGACTACTCTAAAGTATGTTCAAGCTTCAGTGCTAGTATTCTCCCTTAAAAAGATGCACTGTAGTAAAACATGGTTAAGTTATGTACTCACTTTTGTGAGATACTGTATATGGCATTATGCATATTAATGTTATTTTCAATACATTCTTGATTCATACATGTACATTTTAGCTTAGTGTATTTACTACTTATCTTAACCAACAGTGTGCTCCACCCGCTCGCATGTTTATTGTTTACGCGTGTGACAAATTCACGCACACTTGCATAGTTTTTCACCTGAAATTCGAAGGTAAACTTTCGTTTTTTTAATTTAGTTTACGTGCATTTTCTGTGAGAATTTTGGGTAACTATTGAGAGTCGAGATGTGACGTTTGCGAACGAGTCAAGCTTTTTGAACGATTCTTTCAAATGAACGATGGATGCACTTTGTTGGTGCACTGTTGTGTTTGGTAGCCTCGTTTAGGCGTACACTACACACACCAGGTAGGGTAGTACAATTTTGCATTCACTTCATTTAATGTCTACTTTAGTTGTATTTATATTTATTGTCATTATATAAAGAGTATTCTAGATGTCTTCTTCGTCGGCTTTTATGTTTCTTGCATTGTTAAAACGCTTTTATGTGGAAAACTGTATATTCAAGTTGACTTGCATGATTATCTGTAGCTTGTGTGGTTATTATTGTGCCAAAATAATGATCTCACTGTCAAAACATGGGGATAATTATAAAATATTTACAACAACAATACAACCCACTTGAAATTATAGCAATATTTTACAATATTTCCCATAAATAGTGTATAAATTATGAGAATTATTCAGATCCAAATTTTACCTTGTAAATTATACCAGTGGTTGATTATTCCCTTTATTAAAAAAAGAAAGAAAAAAAAGAGTAACCTCTGAAAAATTATTAAAAATAAGAAATTAACCAATGAGCCAGTCTTTTGAATGACTCTTTGACTTGAACGGCTCTTCAAGATTCGGCTTCTTCCATAGAGCCATAAATGTCATCACGAGTTATTGAGCATGTGCAGAGAAATTGCGAGGATTGGTTGAATTTGCATGATTTGGCGCGACAACATCGCTGTTGCTTTTAAGACTGTCGAAGATTCAACAATTCATTCGATTCCGAGGGAGGAAGGTGAAATAAGTACCTGCTGAAACCCCTACGTACAGCAGGTGTGTTGGGACTCAGGATAGATCAATTGCATTCATCATGTCTTCTTTAAATACTAATAAAAGACAGATTTGGAAGTGTAGCGCTTCCTTTGCAAAAGTAATGGTCCGTCCTCTGGTTCACGTGCAGAACGACTTTTACTTCCTCTGTTTAGTCAAGTTTAATGTCCTCTTGACGCTGTGCCAGAGCGACAACCTCACAAACTGTGGTGTAGCCTTTTGTGAGTTGGAAAAAATCTAAAATCCGATATTTGACAAGCTGTTTTCGTTTCATAATTATCTTCAATTAACTTTAAGAGATTTACAGAGCGGTACACGAGTTCCAACTAAAGGTACGCCAAAGAATAACTTAATTAAATATTCAAACACAGTGCTACTGTTGAAACTGTGTGTAATGTTACAGCGGCCAGAACTGCTAAATATAATTGTTGAATAAAACCTCTGCTTTGGTTTTATTGAATATTTAGGCCTACTACGCTACTGTATTCTAATGTTCGTAATTATGGTGGTACTTGGGGAGCCAAGTGTTTTTGAGGTGGTACTCGGTGAAAAAAGTTTGATAACCACTGTGCTAGAGCACATATACGACATTACTGACACCAAGTGACCAGTTGGCATACACTACTACATATTATAATCTCTTTAATTCTCTTTACAAGAATGCTGTAAATTCGACTGATCGTGGACTATGGGTAAAATCTAACAAATTAGATTTGACTATGAAACTCTTTAGTTGAAGACAACCCGAGTTACTTTTATTGAAGGCTTTTGATAGAAAAGCGGGTAGGGAGTCCCCGTCAGAGCCGGCCCAAGGCATAAGCGTACTAAGCGCTTGTTTAGGGCCCCGCGGCCACCAGGGGGCCCCCAAAAGCAATTAACAAAAAAAAAATATTTTTTATTTTTTGCATGTACGAGTCTGACTGATGATTTCTAAATGATCAAAGATATATTATTGTACAAAAACACAATTTAAGGTCAACATTTTTGCACATTGCTGTTTCAGGTTTTTGTTACCAAAAATAATAAAGTGAATCAGAATCAGCTTTATTGTCCAGTTATGTTTAACACACATGGAATTTAACTTCAGTAGACTGCGCTCTCTTTGTACAAAGTAAACATTAAATATGAACAATTAACTAAAAATATAAACTAGTAATTAAAGACTAATATGTACAAGACTGATGAGACAAGATGACACTTTTACTGTAAATACAAAGCTTTATCACTTGGACTGTTCAACCCCAGGCCACTCTTGTAGCTGAATGTTTTCTACATTTTAAGATTAGGAACCATATGTGGCACTCTGGACATCATTCGTTCATTCATTGGTATTATTTATGTTCTTAACTGGGCCACCCCCATATATTTATAAATGACATGTCATTTGTAAAGACATGCCAGGCTGACAATAGGATAATGTAAACAACACTGCCAGAGCCGCAATGAGTTTATATATTATTTATATATTATTGGCAGAAATAGAGGGTCCCAAAATCAAATTTTGCTTAGGGCCCCATGGAGGCTTGGGCCGGCACTGGTCCCCGTCATACCTTGCTACGAGTTCTGTATTGAATTTCATAGTGTTTCTCACGTTCTTTATCAAAGTGCTGGAACTAGCAACTTTCTTTAGCCCCCATTGTGGATTATTTTATTGTGTTACTGGTTTGTTACGCTCAATGTAACCAAGACAATTTTTGGGCACATGAAAATGAAGGTTCCACTGTACTGACATAATGCATACCGTATTTTCCGGGCTGTATTTAAGCCGCACCCACCAAAAAAACAATTACATATTAGCTGCTTTGACTATAAGTCACAGAGATCTACTGGTGCGAAAGATTTTGTAATTGTTTATATACAGTACATACCTTGATAGATTGTATTTGGTCATGTGACTTTTGAACAAAAGTAAACAAAGTGGTGGGCCACCAAACCAATATGGCTACTGTTCCACGAACAGTGTGCAAACTATCTGAGTACACAAGAGGCCTAAATTGTCATGGCCCGAGCGCACGTCTGTGAGCATTCATTTGTGCGCTGCGTTGAGCGCACCTCCGGGAGCTTGCCAAGAGCGTGCCAGTCCGGCTGCAGCAAACAGCTGCAATCAGCACACCTGAAGCTGATGATGAGACCCGCCTTCATAAGCCTGAACAACCTGCTATCCCACGCCAGTCATCTGTTCCTGCACAGTTAACGATTATCTGGCTCTATGCACTCATGCTCTCTCTGTGCGTTCTCCCCCGTCGTGTTGAATTGTCTCGTGTCCTCCTTGTCGTCCTCCCTGCAGCCTGCCTTCGTTCCCACGTTACGAGACGTGTCTCATCTTCCCGCGCTCCCTCTGCTTCCCTGGCTGCCTCTTGGATCTCAATTTCCCGCCTAGACACGGACTTTTGACGCCTCGCTATTGCCCCCGACTTCCTGCCTGTGCTCACGGACCTTCGAGCCTGCTTTTCCCCTACGAGACTCTCACTCAACACTCCGGTAACACACAACAGTTAACTCACACACATAGTCGCACACATACACGCCCTTTTGGCTTAGTCACACTCCATACCCTTGTTTATCATTATTATTATTTCTTATTTATATATATAGTGCATATATATAAATAAATAGAGCCTATACTACGTCCCTCCTGTCTGTACCATCTTCTTCCCCTGTACACCCATAACATAGATATTACCACTAAAAGCAGATACCAGCAAAAAATACAAACTATGCATTGGAATCTGTCCTTATATATTATTAAAAACAGATTTGTCGAGCGATATCAAGGATTATCTGTCGGTCGTGTTCCCAGACATCTGGTGCTCCAGACACCATTCTACATGACAAAACAGAAAAGACAAACCGTGGAAAAGCATGGAGGTCTACAACTTCTGTGTGTGGCTGGGTCAAGAAAATTGGTATCAAGACTTTCCCGAATAAATCATTCATCCTTTTTGCTCGGGTAAGGTTGCATTTCATGATTTAACTTCGCGTTTGTTGCCTTTTTAATTGCCCATTTTAATTTTTCTCACATTTGACTTCTTTTGTTTAGACTCGCTGAGTTGGTGGTTAACGAAACACTTGTAACAAAAATATGTTTTAAGAACTCCAAAACAAGATAAAATACACATAATATCAAGATTATACTTAAATGGGAAATATACTGAACATTAAAAGTACATCAGACAAACCTTTGATGCAGTGATCGCTGCAAACTTGTGTGTTCTTTGACTCTCGAGGAACTCTGAAGAAACGCTATGCTTTTCGCGATTTGAAAATCAATCAATCAATCCAACAGCAGAAAACAACACAAGCATAGGGGCATTTTTCTTCGAGAAAGGCAAAATTAACGCCCAGAACGCTATGACAACAGATGCTCTCAGGCCCACCACATAGTTTATGAGCCGGACGTGACGTCAGGTGAATACAGCCTATTGTTTACAAATGGTGCCTGTAACACTGCAGTAAAACGGCATATCAAACAAAACAGAAGTCATCGCCATGGACCCACTAACTGCGGAAGCTAGCTCTCCAATCAGCTAGACAGACTCAATAATGACACGGTGAAAAAAAATGAAAAAAAACAAAAATAATGTAAATGTTATGTTTACAAGGGGAGTGTAGACGGCACAGACCACAAGGGGGCGTAGATAGGCTCTATGTTTTATATATATATATATATATATATATATATATATATATATATATATATATATATATATATATATATATATAAATAATAACGAAACAATATTATTAATTAAACAACAAGGAAATGGAGTGTGATGAAATCCAAGAGTGTGTATGGTGTGTGACTAAGTGTTGAATTAACTGTTGTGTGTTACTGTGAGTGTTGAGCGAATCTTTCGCTAGACCAAAGGGGGAAAGGCAAGAAGGCAGTCCGTGGGCAAACAAGCGGTCGGGGGATGGAGAGAAGCAACGAGGTCTCTGTCCAAGTAGGGGGTCGAGGATCGAGGGAGGCAGTCCAAAGTCCAAAGTGGAGTCGAGGCACACAGCTCGATCACGGGAGACACGGGAAGACACAAGGGACATAAGACATGGGAACTGGGAAGACACAGAGAGAGATCAAGTACGCAGGAGGGAAGCCAGAGACGGTATGCTTACTACGGGAAGTTAACTATGTTCCGGCGCCGGATCTTCGGGTCCGCTGGCCTTTATGCTGCCTGCCCTCATTAGTCCAAGGTGCCCTGATTACAGATCGCTTGCAGCCGATCAGAGGCGTGGCCGTGATGCGGGCAGAGCGAGCAGAGGCGTGTCCCGGCGCGCCTCCAGCAGAAGGCATGCTGGACTGCGCATGTGTCGTGACAGTAAATTAATAATATCAATACAGAGACTTGTAAATATATTAGCATATTCACTAATGCTAATGACGCTAGCTTGATTACATTGCAATAGCACATACAAATATGCATGACAACACCCCTACAGACATCATACATGGGACGGTTTAGTAAGTGTGAATAGTTTTAGCTATATTGCAAAATCTACAAATGTTGCTTGGAGTGATGAATGAAGAATCCTTTCGAGCAGAAAGGCTATGGACGGTTACACTTCCGGTTCAAGGAACGAAACAGGAAGTACATTTGAAATCTGCAGCACCTGCAGTGAGCGAACTCGTCCAAAAGAAACAATAACACACCTTTTATTACTTAAAAATGACTAATGATCTACTGCTAACGATGGATTCTGATGCGTCATCTATGTTGCTGCTTCTTGATCTTAGCGCTGCTTTCGATACCGTCGATCATAATATTTTATTAGAGCGTATCAAAACACGTATTGGTATGTCAGACTTAGCTTTGTCGTGGTTTAACTCTTATCTTACTGACAGGATGCAATGCGTCTCCCATAATAATGTGACCTCGGACTATGTTAAGGTAACGTGCGGAGTTCCTCAGGGTTCGGTTCTTGGCCCTGCACTCTTTAGTATTTACATGCTGCCGCTAGGCGACATCATACGCAAATACGGTGTTAGCTTTCATTGTTATGCTGATGACACCCAACTCTACATGCCCCTAAAGCTGACCAACACGCCGGATTGTAGTCAGCTGGAGGCGTGTCTTAATGAAATTAAACAATGGATGTCCGCTAACTTCTTGCAACTCAACGCCAAGAAAACGGAAATGCTGATTATCGGTCCTGCTAAACACCGACATTTATTTAATAATACCACCTTAACATTTGACAACCAAACAATTACACAAGGCGAATCAGTAAAGAATCTGGGTATTATCTTCGACCCAACTCTCTCGTTTGAATCACACATTAAGAGTGTTACTAAAACGGCCTTCTTTCATCTCTGTAATATCGCTAAAATTCGTTCTATTTTATCCACTAGCGACGCTGAGATCATTATTCATGCGTTCGTTACGTCTCGTCTCGACTACTGTAACGTATTATTTTCGGGTCTCCCTATGTCTAGCATTAAAAAATTACAGTTGGTACAAAATGCGGCTGCTAGACTTTTGACAAGAACAAGAAAGTTTGATCATATTACGCCTATACTGGCTCACCTGCACTGGCTTCCTGTGCACTTAAGATGTGACTTTAAGGTTTTACTACTTACGTATAAAATACTACACGGTCTAGCTCCGTCCTATCTTGTCGATTGCATTGTACCATATGTCCCGGCAAGAAATCTGCGTTCAAAGAACTCCGGCTTATTAGTGATTCCCAGAGCCCAAAAAAAGTCTGCGGGCTATAGAGCGTTTTCTATTCGGGCTCCAGTACTATGGAATGCCCTCCCGGTAACAATTAGAGATGCTACCTCAGTAGAAGCATTTAAGTCCCATCTTAAAACTCATTTGTATACTCTAGCCTTTAAATAGCCCCCCTGTTGGACCAGTTGATCTGCCGTTTCTTTTCTTTTCTCCTCTGCTCCCCTTTTCCTTGAGGGGGGGGGGGGGCACAGGTCCGGTGGCCATGGATGAAGTGCTGGCTGTCCAGAGTCGGGACCCGGGGTGGACCGCTCGCCTGTGCATCGGCTGGGAACATCTCTGCGCTGCTGACCCGTCTCCGCTCGGGATGGTGTCCTGCTGGCCCCACTATGGACTGGACTCTTACTATTATGTTGGATCCACTATGGACTGGACTCTCACAATATTATGTCAGACCCACTCGACATCCATTGCTTTCGGTCTCCCCTAGAGGGGGGGGTTACCCACATATGCGGTCCTCTCCAAGGTTTCTCATAGTCATTCACATCGACGTCCCACTGGGGTGAGTTTTTCCTTGCTCGTATGTGGGCTTTGTACCGAGGATGTCGTTGTGGCTTGTGCAGCCCTTTGAGACACTTGTGATTTAGGGCTATATAAATAAAGATTGATTGATTGATTGATTGATTTTCAGTGTATCTGTTGGTGTAATATTAAAACTATTGGTAACACTTTAGTATGGGGAATATATTCTAAGTAACAAAGACTTAATTTAAAGTTATTTGGTTAGGGTTAGGGTTAGAGGGTTAGGGTTAGGGTTAGGGTTAGGGTAATTTGTATAATAAGGCCATGCAGAATAAGGCATTAATAAGTACTTAATAATGACTAATTAAGAGGCAATATGTTACTAATTTGCATGTTAGTAAGCAACTAATTAATGGTGAATATGTACCCCATACTAAAGTGTTACCAAACTATTTGTTGAACACAACATTATGGCCGTTGGCGAAGAAAAATCCATAAATTAGATGCATTGTTTTACCAGCCGCAGGGCTCAAAGCGTTGGAAAAAAGTAGTTTCTAATAGTCGGGAAAATACGGTACATAAATGGTATCAGGTATGCAGTACATAATGCAGCATGTATTTTGACGAAGGGTCTTTGAGTCTGGCTTGACAGTGATGTCTGGGTTTGCGGGGTGAACGAAGGAGGGGGCGTGTTCCTATCAAAAAGGAATCAGCTCGCCTGCTCTCTGGGTGCAAAAAGGCGCATCTCGCCGGCTTTCACAGACCAAGATTGCTTTCACCTGCATTCCCCCAGGCAAAGCGCGAAAAACACAGGCCTCAGCCGGCCTGCCACTCACACACACACACACACACACACCTACATATATTAGCGCATACATCTTCCCTGACTAGTGTGGTCGTATTAACTCATGCATTCCCAAATATACAAGATAAAGTGGAAAATCACAATTCCGAGACACTTCCATAAGTCGCTGGCGTGCTCATGCGCACGTTGGTGTGTGAGTTTTGTTCCAGGAGGAGGAAAAATGATGTCAAAAAGGCAAATCTGTATTTACCGGCAGACAGGTATCCTTGACGTGACAGCTATACAGTCATTATCTGCCTGTCATGTGTCGCCCGGGGCCACCCTGCACCCCTACCAAAGCCCACCGTTCCCATGCATGAGACGTCGCCCTATTAGCTTACCTGCTTCCAATTCAAAGGCCATCGCCGTGCAAAAAGACGCCAGAAGGACAAAACAAGGTGTCGTATTTATGAATGTGTCAGCAAGGGCCCTCCTGAAAGCCGGCGTGCACCTTGAGCAATGAGGCTGACAAGTCAACGTGGGCCTTTTTTTTTTTTTTCTCCCGTCATGAGAAATGATACCTTAAAAAAAAAAAAAAAAAAAGCAAGAGTAGTAAGAAACTAGAAGCGCTGCGGTGGTGACATGATGATGGGGCGCTTTGGTATTATTCAGCCCCAATTAGAGGAAACTCAAGCTGTATCATGGAAGAGGCGACAGTGCATATCAGATGCTGGATAATGACTGGATGAGTTATCAAGCTGGAACAGAAGGGGTGGTGTCGATGGTGGTGGTGGGGGGTTAATACCTCAGTGCCGCCTCTTCAGGTGTTTTCAGGTGCGTGCAAGCGCAGGGAAGTGCTTGTCATCCTCCACTCGTGAGTATAACCAGGTGCAGGATCTGCTCGACAGTTCCTGTCTCGGTCGAGGGCTGCGGAGCGGCTGGATAATTGTTGACAGTTAACTTATCCAATTACACATAACAGCCCCGCGTGTTCTGCCAAGGAGCCGTAATTAGATAAAGACTAAAGTGTACCATTTTAGCTGCTAAGAGTTTGCTATTAGTTGCCAATACAAAACCACCAGTGAACAAATATTGACACATGTAAAAAAAAAAAAAAAGGAGGGGAATGTTTTTTATGTGTTTTAACACAGCCGTTTTGAGCCGGTCTCACCCCGCGAAACACATGTTCCCATGGTCATAGGGTTGGGTACTTTTCTGTTTGAATCGAAAAATAAATAAATAAAATAAAATTATATATATATAAAATAAAATATATATATATATATATATATATATATATATATATATATATATATATATATATATATATATATATATATATATATATATATATATATATATATATGCTGTATACATATGTATATATGTATACGGTATATATATAAATATATATTTGTTTTGATTAAGCAATACACTACCAATTTTCGGTTATTTTGTCTGTGTTCAAATGTGTTAATTGTTCTATATTAAAAATATATTTTTTTTTTATTTATTATTTATTTAACACTTAGCAGTGCTGTCCAGTTGTCTTGTTTCAGGGTTGCAGGTTCGATTCCCACTTCCGCCATCCTCGTTACTGCCGTTGTGTCCTTGGGCAAGACACTTTACCCACCTGCTCCCAGTGCCACCCACACTGGTTTAAATTTAACTTAGATATTGGGTTTCACAATGTAAATCGCTTTGAGTCACTTGAGAAAAGCGCTATATAAATACAATTCACTTCACTTCACTTTACCCGTATGTGTCTCATTTGCAAGTATTACATAGTAGACTATGCATTCAGTTGCAATTCCAAGACATTAGATGGCAGTAGTGTATAGACTACGGCAGAGCCATGTATAGAGACTATGGCCAACAAACTTGGTTCCAAAGTTGGCAGCAAAATGGCGCCCGGTGAGAGTATGGCCAGATAATCTCTTAAATGATTGGTCAAAAGCCGATCACATGATTACAGGGCGCCATTTTGCTGCCAACTTTGAAACCGAGATGGTCATACTCGTTATACGCGGCTGTGTTGCCTTGGCCAGGAGATAGTCATTGCCATTAAGTTGAACGTGCCTGTCTTTTCTTTAACTCTAACTAAGTGTTGTACTTATTACACACCAGATGTTTGATTGTAACAGTTACGGTGTGTTTCTTTAGCCAGTAAGTACCGTATTTTTCGGAGTATAAGTCGCACCGTAGTATAAGTCGCACCTGCCGAAAATGCATAATAAAAAAGGAAAAAAACATATATAAGTCGCACTGGAGCCAGGCCAAACTATGAAAAAAACTGCGACTTATAGTCCGAAAAATACGGTAGTCCCTCCATTGAGTTGAACGTGCCTGTCTTTTCTTTTTTCTGCAAAGTGATAATGCTGCAAGTGTTGTACTTTGTACGCACCAGATGTTTGATTGCAACATGCATCTTAGTTGTTGTTTCCATTACCAAATTTGGAGGTGTTGGAATCGCCATGTAAAATTGTAAATGCTAATTCAGTAGCATGTCTATGGCAAATCCTACCCCATTTTGAAAAGTGGAACCTTACAGTACTGTTTAGTGCTTATGTCTTGTATTGTTGGTATGGGAAATTGTAATACTACCTTGGGGAGTACTGACGGATTTTTGTATAGTCATTAGTCATGGCTCACTTTATTCGACTCAAAGTTTTTTTTCTAACATGAGTGTTTCCAAAATAAGCCCTTAAAAAAATACTTTACACAATATGTACTTTTCAATTCAATATGCTTACATATACAAAGTGCATTTTAAGGCACATTATTAAAAAAAATTAAAAAAAAAAAAAATTATATATATATATATATATATTTATTTATTTTTTATTATTTTATTTTTTTTCATTCACTCGTGTTTCACTGATTTACATGTTGACGAAGACTCAAGTGTAGTCATGGGTACTTGACAAAAAGTACCATTGACCAATCAAATTTGACTAAGACTCAAGTTTTACGGTCTCACAAAAACTCTGCAACAACTGGTGATTTACTAAATCACGGGTGACGAAGACTGCAGTTTTATTGACTTACAAGTGATTGACGTATATTTAAGTTTCATCCACTCACTGGTTGACAAATACTCGACTTTTTGTGATTCGTGGGTATTTTACAAAGACTTGTGTTTCACTGACTCACATGTTGACAAAGATTCAAGGTTTACTGAGTCATGGGTACTTGACAAAAACATTTGTACTGACTCAAGTGTTGACAAAGACTGCAGTTTTACTAACTCCTGGGCGACAAAGACTGCAGTTTTCTTGACCCACTATGCTTGACGAGGAGATTAGAGTTTCACTCACTCACTGGTTGACAAAGACTTGACTTTTACTGATTCGTGGGTACTCCACAAAGACTCACATTTCACTGACTCACACATCGACGAAGACTCAGATGTTACTAAGTCACGGGTACTTGTCAAAGACTCGTGCCATGACTCAGTTGTTGACAAAGACTTATGTTTTACTAACTCACAGGTACTTGACAACAACTGGTGTTTCATTGAGTCACAGATTGACCATGACTCAAGTTTTATTGATTAACTGTTAGACTAACTTCACAGATATTTTATGAATAAATGAATGACTTATTGTCAATTGCTATTATCAATCTTTATTTTCTATCATAAAATATGCATAAAATTTGATCCTCACACTTGACTCATAAAACTACTTGTTAATTTACTGTTAGTAGTTTGTTACTTCATGCTGTAACTTGGTTCTATCTACACTTCTTAAAATTTACGAAGCACTTATTTCTTGAGTTGTTTCAAGCTAGCTTAACGATTAAAATGCCTATTCATCTGCCTCTGCAGGTTCTTACTCTCCGTGTAACATGTTTAGTCTCGTCTTCCAGTGATGGTGATGATTATTAACTTACGGGAACGGCTCCACACTGTGTATATACATACACAGTTGGCTGATAGCTAAATAAAGTATCCCACAGGGAATCAGCTTTTGTGATCGACAATGAAAGGCAATAATCAACATTGGCAAATTGCATACTTCTTCACGGAAACCAGCAAATTGATATCATTAACTCATCTGTAAATTATTAAAAATGAAAATACTGGACTGTGAGCAAAAAAATCATGCTTTTATTACACAAAATACTGCTATTAAAGCTGTACGCTAATTACTCTAAAATGCAGTGGTACCTCAATTTTTTTCTATGATTTACTTTGCTTTTGTGATATGATTTACTTCAGTCATTTATGATTAGTTTATTAAGATTATAGACACTACACCAAGTACACCACCATTTCTCCCCTCTATCTGCCATTCCAAAAGCCGAGAGCATTGCAGCCGGATCAATACGCACTAGCCGCTCAGAATTTATATCACCGGGCTGTGCCATTGATCTTTATCAGCCGTTAAAAGTTTCTGGAGCAAAAATAGGGCAGCTGTCTCTTGTTTTGCTTCTTCAATTTCTCTGAGCGCCGCAATCGATGCGCCGACGTTTAACGACCATGTGGGAGCGCGAAAACTTTCCAGCATCCACCATGTGTCATTCGCTAACTAAAAGCACTATTTGATCCTCCCACGTGCTCATTTTATCAAGCAAAGTGTATTTTGGTTCACAGAGACGTGTGGGTGGGGATGCTTATGGACTTAAGCAAGAAAGCAGCTGGATTCAGAGAATGTCGTTAGTTGAAGTCAACGAAACAAAGGCAATTTGATGATGTTTTATCACGTGGTTAAGTACAAAACTCTCTCTTTCAGTCGTGGGACAGAAGCAGGTGTTCTGGTCCTGTCCTGTGGCCTCTGTGGAAGACCGAGCAGCTGGTAGGGACCTCAGGCTGTGTGTGTGTGTGTGTGTGTGTGTGTGTGTGTGTGTGTGTGTGTGTGTGTGTGTGTGTGTGTGTGTGTGTGTGTGTGTGTGTGTGTGTGTGTGTGTGTGTGTGTGTTCTTCTACCCTTCTTGAAACATCAAGAACATGTAGAGTTGGGTGTCATCAGCATAACAGTGAAAGCTAACACCGTATTTGCGTAAATGGTAAATGGGTTATACTTATATCGCACTTTTCTACCTTCAAGGTACTCAAAGCGCTTTGACACTATTTCCACATTCACCCATTCACACACTGATGGCGGGAGCTGCCATGCAAGGCGCTAACCACGGCCCATCAGCAGCAAGGGTGCAGTGTCTTGCTCAAGAACACAACGGACGTGACTAGGTTGGTAGAAGCTGGGGATCGAACCAGGAACCCTCACAGCCACTCTCCCAACCGTCGCGTTTGATGTCACCTAGCGGCAACATGTAGATGCTGAAGAGTGCAGGGCCAAGAACCGAACCCTGGGGAACTCCGCACGTTCGCACGTTACCTTAACATAGTCCGAGGTCACATTGTTATGGGAGACGCACTGCATCCTGTCAGTAAGATAGGAGTTAAACCAAGACAAGGCCAAGTCTGACATACCAATACGTGTTATGATACGCTCTAATAAAATATTATGATCGACAGGTATCGAAAGCAGCGCTAAGATCAAGAAGCAGCAACATGGATGACGCATCAGCATCCATCGTTAGCAACAGATTAGTTACGAGGGCTGTCTCCGTAGAGTGATTTGCCCTAAAACTGGATTGAAAGGGTTCACAGAGATTGTTAGACGCTAACTGTTCATTTAGCTGCTGTGCAACAATTTTTTAGAGGATTTTCAAAATAAAGGGAAGGTGGGACACCGGTCGGTAGTTTACCATGAAGTCATGATCGAGGTTAGTTCTTTTGAGCAGAGGATGATTCACTGCTTTCAGTGCCAGAGGAAAGTGATATGTTTATAATATTTAGTACTGATGGTCCTAATATTAAAAACAGTTCCTTGATAAGTTTCCCAGGAAGTGGGTCAAGTAAACATGTTGTTTATTTTATCCCATTTACACGCCGTAGGAGTTCCTCTAATGTTATTTCATCAAAAAGAGAGAGACTATTTTGGAGGGCAATACCCGTCGTATACACATCCGTATCTGTGTTAATAGAATCCAGTTGTAGCTTGGATGCGTTGTCTTTAATCTCCTTCTAATGAGTTCAATTTTCTTATTAAAGAAATTCATAAAGTCATCTGCCGAGTGAGCGGAGCTACTGGGAGGAGTCCCTTGTTGGGTTAGCGATGCTACTGTACTGAACAAATATTTAGGATAGTTTTTGTTAAGGCGGGTGAGATTTGAGTATTGAGTATCCCTATACATTTTTTGATAATGTATAGGGATAGATTAATTTCCACAGTTGGATTTTTTTTTGCTTGTGTCTGCTTTAAATGGTAAGCTCTAGGCCCCTTGCGTACTCATATAGTTTGCACTCTGTTTGCTACACAGTAGCCCTATTGCTTTTGTGGCCCACCATTTGTTTACTTTTGTTCAAAAGTCACATTATGGAATACAACCTATTAGAGTGTATCTGAATGTGTGATAGAATAGCCACAAATTGTACTTGGGTAAGTGTATCGTTACTTTAGATACGTGTAGGGATGTCAGCATTTTTATTAGCACAAGAGGTTGTGCACCAGCAACATCATGTAACATCTCACAGCAGGGGAGTATTTTATCAACACCTGCTTTTTAAGCCTTGGACAAGACAACTAAGTGTGCAGCACAAGATGCAATACACAGTCCAAAAGTAAGATGTCTTCCTTTACCCGTTATTTTTACAGTTTGATGCATTTTTATTAGAGATAGAGATAAATGCGTTAAAATGTAATATCGGAAATTATCGGTATCGTTTTTTTATTATCGGTAGCAGAGGTTTTTTTTATTTTCTTTTTTTTGTTGTTTTTTTTTTTATTAAATCAACATAAAAAACACAAGATACACTTACAATTAGTGCACCAACCCAAAAAACCTCCCTCCCCCATTTACACTCATTCACACTCATTCACACAAAAGGGTTGTTTCTTTCTGTTATTAATATTCTGGTTCCTACATTATATATCAATTTATATCAATACAGTCTGCAAGGGATACAGTCCGTAAGCACACATGATTGTGCGTGCTGCTGGTCCACTAATAGTACTAACCTTTAACAGTTACTTTTACTAATTTCCATTAATTACTAGTTTCTATGTAACTGTTTTTATATTGTTTTACTTTCTTTTTTATTCAATAATTTTTTATTTTTTTTTTATCTTATTTTTTTAATTTATTTTTTTAAAGTACCTTCACCATACCTTGTTGTCCAAATTAGGCATAATAATGTGTTAATTCCACGACTGCATATATCGGTTGACATCGGTATCGGTTGATATCGGTATCGGTAATTAAAGAGTTGGACAATATCGGGATATCGGATATCGGCAAAAAGCCATTAACGGACATCCCTAATTTTTATGTATAACATTAAAAGATCGCAAATCCAATCGCAATCGCAATTGGGTTTTTTCGCAAAATCGTGCAGTAAACAATATGTGTCATGTTCACTCTCAAAATGGCAGGGAAAAATGCACAGCACAACAAAAATATGAAGATGAACACAGAACGTTTTTGAGCTGTAACCAGTTTTAAATATGTTTTATTACGGTTTTTACACCAAATAATATATTGCCAGAATTTGTTTGAATTGAGAGTCGTGTTGAATATGGAATCAATTCTGAATCGAATCGTCACACCAATAATCAGAATTGAATCGTGAGTTGTCAGATTCACATCCCTAGTACTGCAGTACAACCCTATTTGTTTTTTGTGCGCATGTACTACAAAATATGCACAATTTACAGTCACTTATGACGTTATACTAGGGCTAATGTTTGCATCTGTGCAACTAAAACATAAAAATAAAACATCCATTTACAATTTACCGCATATTTTGTAAGTTGAAATGTGAACATTTCTTCTGACACAGATGACAGCGCATGTCATCATAGTTTGTCCTGTGAGCAAATATTGAAGAAATTAAATAAAATACCTTTTTTTTTTTTTTTTTTTAACATTTTGAAAATCGTTTCAATCCCTGACAACTAAAAATATATATGTTGCACTATTGTAAAAAGTATCTTTTTTTTGTTTGTTTTTTGTTTGTTTTTTGCATTACGATCAGCCATACATTAAGAAAGTTGGTTTTCGTTCACCCCGGTTTTCGTGTTTTGTCTTAGTTATCGCATGGCCAAACGTTGCTCGGCTCAAACTACTCCGTGTAAGTCATAGGTGTCAAACTCCGGCCCGTGGGCCAAATTTGGCCCGCCGTGTAATTTCACTTGGCCCTTGAGGCGATATCAAATTAACACTAGAGCTGGCCCACCGATTATATACAGCGGCGGTGCTGCGGTAACACCGCATTCACCGCTAATTGTCATACTTGCCAACCCTCCCGGGAGACTCCCAAATTTCAGTGCCCCTCCCGAAAATCGTCACGTCCGCTTTTCATCCAGTCCAACGAGTGCTGGCCCAGTCACATAATATGTGAGGCTTCTGCACGCACACACAAGTGAATGCAAGGCATACTTGATCAACAGCGATACAGGTTACACCGAGGGTGGCCGTATAAACAACTTTAACACTGTTAGAAATGTACGCCACACTGTGAATCCACACCAAACAAGAATGACAAACACATTTCGGGAGAACATCCGCACCGTAACACAACATAAACACAACAGAACAAATACCCAGAATCCTTTGCAGCACTAACTCTTCCGGGACGCTACAAGGTGTGTGGGTGTGTGTGTGTGTTCAAGAAAAGATGCCAGGTATCTGGCTTGGGCACATCAGATTAGATCAGTGTGTTGCAAACTGAGCAGTTTAAAGTCTTGAATGGTTGGTTTATTCATTGTTATTTTATTTTCAAATGTATTAGTCTGTGTAAAAAGTTAATGTTGATATTTACCTCGGAAGGCTGCAAATAGAAAAGAGGCATTACATTTTTATTTAAATTGTATTTGATATGCCATTGATATTTTTTAATTATTATTATTATTATTTGAAACTCGATTTTCCTTGTCACTATAAAGTTATATAAGCCTTGCTTGTTCAATATTCAATGCAAAACTTGTTTGGGTCCCTATTAAAAGGTTAATTTGTTTTACCTTGGCCCGCGGCTTTGTTCAGTTTTAAATTTTGGCCCACTCTGTATTTGAGTTTGACACCCCTGGTGTAAGTCCATATATTTAGCATTACGGTGTATATTTGTTATGTTTTGCAAATAGATTGATACTTATACAGTATAGATAGGTGACACTGCACAAGGAAGCACTCTTTCCTTCTGACATCAATCCCTCTCAAGTAACAGATGCAGATTTTCCCAGGCCCAGTTTTCTTAATTATGCACTCTCTTTCTCTCTCACTCTCTCTCTCTCACTCTCTCTCTTTCTCTTTTTGCTGTCATTCCACAAACAGTAGTTCCTGCCTGACTTGTCAACCCACCAACCAGCCAGTCACGGATCAGCTACCTCCCACTACCCACTAAGGGAAAGTGGGCACATGGGATTGTGGTTGGTTTTTGTTGTTCAAGCACCAAATACTAACTTGTAGTGAAATATTCAAAAGTATCCCAGAAGTTAATACACCCCTCACATAACTCCCTTTCGGACACGTTGAATTGTGCTAATGTAATCATGTTGTGTGTACCAGTACCGTAACATTCTAGCTAGTTTGTTTGATTATATACCTCTAAATCAATTTTCACATTAAAAAAATTAAAGATTTTGGACAAGATACAGGGTAAAACCAGGTTAAATATAGATTAAGATTTCGCACAAGTGAGAATATTTCAACAAACCGCCACTCTCTAGCACTCATGCAACCCCAACCCATGATGCTACTGCCACAGTTTGACTGTGCTACAAAGTACAACTTTTTCCCTTTCAATACGATGCCGATATTGGAGCCATGAGTATTGACCGAAATCAATATTAATTCGATACAATATCAGCACAATTCATAGTACCGTATTTTTCGGAGTATAAATCGCACCGGAGTATAAGTCGAACCTGCCGAAAACGCATAATAAAGAAAGAAAAAAACCTATATAAGTCGCATTTTTGGGGGAAGATTATTTGATAAAATCCAACACCAAGAATAGACATTTGAAAGGCAATTTAAAATAAATAAAGAATAGTGAACAACAGGCTGAATAAGTGTACGTTATATGAGGCATAAATAACCAACTGAGAACGTGGCTGGTATGTTAATGTAACATATTATGGTAAGAGTCATTCAAATAACTATAACATATAGAACATGCTATACGTTTACCAAACAATATGTCACTCCTAAACGCTAAATCCCATGAAATCTTATACGTCTAGTCTCTTACGTGAATGAGCTAAATAATATTATATGATATTTTACGGTAATGTGTTAATAATTTCACACATAAGTCGCTCCTGAGTGTAAGTCGCACCCCCACCACCCAAACTATGAAAAAAAACTGCGACTTATAGTCCGAAAAATACGGTACATACTTTTGTTATTTTGTAGTGTGGAATGTTAGAGAAGGCTTGATCAAGTGAAATTACCCAGACAACAATGGTAGGAATGAAAAGCATTTACCTTAAAACATTTTTATGTTTTTGGTGGCATCTAATTGTCACAATAATTAAATAAGTTAAAGGGGAACTGCACTTTTTTTTGGAATTTTGCCTATCGTTCACTATCATTATGAGAGACATGACTACGGACCTATTTTTTTTAATGCAGTCTAGATATTAAATAAACACGATCAAAAGTCAGCTTACAATGGAGCCTTTGAGAGTCGCTCTATTCCGCCTATAAAGCTCTTTACAAAATATTCACACATCTCCATTAAGTTTTTATATACATGATGGAAGTATATATGTAATGTAGTAACAGACACATTTATGATAACATTTAATATTTATGTATTTTGATGATTTTAAGCATACGCGGCGCATTAATTTAAAAAACGCATCACGTTTGCTTTTTTTTTCTTCATCGCCGATTATTACTTACTGCAGACTTTATGAGAGCGAACAAACATAATAAAACATTGCTTACTGTACAAGGTCTGCTGTCATTAGGATGCCGACTGCTCGGATGTTCATATATTCCCATTTAGATTAAAAAATGACTCGTAATCCTAGCGAAAAAAAGGCGGGTCAAACGGAACATCTTTTTGTGTCGTTTTTTGCCATTTCCGAGGCTAAAGGCTGTCAAAATGTACTAACATGTCGGATTACATCCTCATCCTTCTACTATCCAGATGAGAGGCTTGATTTATGATACAGAATAAAGTTTGACAGGCAAGGAAACGAGGAAGCAGCTCATTAGTCAATCATGTCAAAATTGGCATTCACGCTAGTGATCACATAAATAGTTTGTCTGTGTTAGCGCTTATAATAACAATATCACTAAAACTTGGGTAATGTTTAAGTCATGCAATGTAAATATAAATATATATTAATTCCTATAAATTGAGTATAATTGGCAGTTTTTGGATGGTTATTTATTGGGTTTTATGGGCAGACTACAGGGCCTCCAATTGGCTCCGACTTTTATTTACGTTTATTTACAAAAAAAATACATACATTTCCATGTCTTTCACAATGACTGTGAACGATAGACAAAATAAAAAAATAAAAAAAGTGCAGTTCCCCTTTAAGGTCATGATGCAGTAAATTGAAATGCGGACACATTTGTTATTGTATACTTTCTAATGTGCTTCAGTCTGTATGTAATATGCAACTATAATTATTAAATACTTTTTGTATATTGATATATGTCATGTTTTAGACTGTAATATTGTTTGATTAAGGACACTCATTATGTATGTCTAGCTTGTGTGCTATTGTGTGCTTAGCTGTTGTGTAGCTGTGAGCTCCTAGTAGTCTACTATGTTCAATTGATGTAAATAACTTCATTAAAATACAAGAATATATCAAACTTGAGTGCTTATTGGAGGACATATAGATGTTAACTGTCTGGATTTATTGTTTTTTTAGAGTTTGGTGCTACAACTCTACTTTAAGGTGACTCTATTAAGTACACGTATTGGAAGTACACAATGGCATTTTTGAGCGTGTGGTTGTAATAATAACATGCAGTGTGTTATAATGCACAAGTTCCGATATTTGCGTGTGTCTGTTCTCTTCGCGACCGTGTTTGTGTTGTGTGCAGAGTCTGGCAACCTGTTAACGACGCCAAATAATGCGCTCTGCTGAAATTGTAATCACCTGCAAGTGCAAAACAAGAGCAATGCAATCAGGACCTAATTAGCGCAGCAATTAACGCCTCTCGCGCTCGCACTGCCGAGCGTGCCAAAAGCTCACACGTTCCGCTTGTGCGATTGCAGTTTCCCTTCTCACCGGGCATTCATGCTTGGAAAGGATACGCTTTGTTTATCGGCGAACCTTTATTTGTTGTGCTGGTGTCTGACCCCAAATTGAACGGTGTACATTTTCCCTTTACATCATTTATACTGCTGTCCATGCAAAACATCAATCAGTACATTGTGATTGATAGTCATGGCCGTTTGATTCCTTTGTTTCGACACACTATTCATTTGGCTGATGCACACACATTAAAGTTCCAGAATACTTACAACCTTTGCCAACTGTGCAAAAAAAATGTGCTCAATTTGTGTCTCAGAGTTTTGGTTGAAGTGACGGCCAAGTGGACGAGGTCACTGATGACTATTGATCAGCCAGCGAGCCTTCTCCGTCATGCAGGGTACAGGGATAGATTTGTATGTCACTGTCTGTCTGACTGCGGGCCTCCAGGGGTGTGTGTGTGTGTGCGTGCGTGCGTGCGTGCGTGCGTGCGTGCGTGCGTGCGTGCGTGCGTGCGTGCGTGCGTGCGTGCGTGTGTGTGTGTGTGTGTGTGTGGTGGCCTCACTGGACAATCCATTAAAGCCACACAAAAACCAATACACTTCACTTCTACTTGAGAAATATTAACTTTATTCCCTGGGTGGGGAGCTAATTATGGCTGTGCCCTGCCCGGCACTGACAGTGTCAGCTCAGTCAGTCACAATGTCAACATTTGATCAATACTATAAAGATGACGGAGGGAGGGATGTGACTCCTCTGTCTGAAGTCGGTGCTTTGCAAGTTAATTAGCTGGGCACTACTACAGAAGATATCAGTCTATAATTCATAATAAGCTCTATTTGTTTTTTTTAATCTACAAATACTGTTTGTACTTACCACATTGAGAGGGATCTTTTTTTGTTTTTTTAAGTAACAAAATAAAATATAATTGACAGTTTTTCGATTAAAACACTGGCATTTTTATGAGTGTGTTTATGTTTTAATAATTATTAAAATAATTAAACATTTTAATTATTGAATTAAATTCCAAACATAAATTTTAAAATTAATAAAATATTCTAAATTATTCTTGTATTTTTTTTTGCATAATATTTAGCATTATAATCAGCTATATGTATATTCATACAATCATTCAGAGTTTATTTGTATAGCCCTTAATCACACCACCACGACGACATCCTCATCTCTGATCCCACATCAGGGCAAGATAAAATTCTAAACATAAATGAAAAAAATAATCAAATATTCTAAATTATTCTTGTATTTTTTTTTGCATAATATTTAGCATTTTTAATCAGCTATATTTGTATTCAATCAATCACTCAAAGTTTATTTATATGGCCTTAATCACAAATGCCTCAAAGGAGTGCACCAAACCACGGCGACATCCTCGGCTCTGATCCCACATCAGGGCAACCCAATGGGATGTTCAGAAAGTTGGATTTTCCTTGACAGTGGTACCTCAGTTTTCGTACGCCCCACATTTCCGCAAAAATGTTCGCATATCGTCCCGCTTCTCATACGGGCAAACATTGCGCATAACAAATTAGTAATTTTTCCCGTGTGCCAGCAAACAAAGAATCATATGTGTTGGTGACTCAGTCTGTGCTTTTACTGCAAAATTAGCCACCATGGGGCCAAAGAAAGTTGCGAGTACCAACACTTTGACAAATAAGATGAGAAACCGTATTGAATTCAAGAAAAAACACATGTACAAGTATAAAATTGGCCTCAGCTTGGATCTCCCTTCCTCATCCCTCATTGTCATCTTAGCCAACAAGCAAGTCTGCCCCTGACTAAATTGGGGCCCCAAGCAGATTTTCTTTTAAGCCCCAATTACAAATTATTTTCACACTTTCATTTATGTAAAACGATTTTTATACTTTTTTAATAACATTTGAATTTAATTTGATGCATGGGAAAGAAAGTGTTCAATAATTTATGTGTGTACTACAAAATAACAAATTTAACATAATTAAAACATACATTTTCCAATCTTCCTGACACATCTCCAGACAGGATTTTAACCCAGTGCAACTGGTTGCATCCATCACTAACACTGCACACCATGGGAAATTTCTGAGAAATGTGCCTATATATTGTCTTTAGTGATGGAGCAGGAAGGGGCTTGGAATATGGTTGCAGAAAAAGTTTATATAAAGGACCTGATTATTCATGAATTAACTTGTGCACGCAAAACGGGGCCCCGTGGACGGCCAACAAGAAATTGTATTGACAGGTAAAAGTAATGTAAAATGTCCATTTATCCATTTATTTTAACTATGTGAAACTATAATTATTAATGTAACTTAAAATGTGTGTGTGTTAAAATGTGTGGATGTCTGGAATGGATTAATTGTACTGCAAACGGTTAATTTGGGGCCAGAAGCAAAAAAGAAAAAAAAAAGAAAACCTTTTTTTATTCATGTGAAACCATTTTTATATATTTTTAATTAAACTAGTTGATGCATGTTCATGGGAGAAACATTTCAATATATATATTTTTTGAGTGTAAAATAACAATTTTGACATAATAAAACTACACTAAATATTGCCCAATCTACATAAACTAGGATTCGATTCAAGTATCACCATTATTTATTTCCCCCGTACTACCGTTATATTGTTACATTCCGTGTTGGTCTCAAACCCCAAGATGCAGACATGGCAGGTGAAAATATATTTAATGTAAAAAAAACAGATGGAAAGTGCACAGAGCGCAAACATGAGTAAAGCGCAAAGCAAACAAAACAAAATGATCCAGCCCAGCAGGGCTGGCATGAAAAGCATCCTGATTGGCAACCAGGAACAGGTGTGTCCTGATTGCTAATCTTGGACAGGTGAGGGAATGGTGGAAGAAAACAGGAAGTGGAAACCAAAATTAAGACTGCTGAACAGGAAATAATACAAAAAATCAAGAAACTAGTAGTATAGTCCAAATTGTCATGTGACCTTATGACATATATTTTAATCAGTGACTGAACAGGAAGCGGTTAGGAAGACTTTTAAATGAAGCGTTCTGTCATTCATAAATTGCCGTTTACATGCCCTTCATTACTCTCTGGTTTTGGAAAGTATTTATTATTTTGTACAATTTATCAATTAAATTTTTGGTGAAAACATTTAAAAAAATCAGAATATGTGAGCCTGTAAGGTTACCCATCAATGAGAATAATTCACTGCCATATTAAGGAAACAGCACATAAAGTATTTTAAGTTCAAGCCACATCCATTTCTCGTGTGTCGGGAGGGGTGGAATATTTGAGATATCTGAACTATGCCAGGGCGCCACAGATCTGCGGCGAATCAAACAAATCCCGTTTTAATATGCCACAATGACATCACTTCCCTCTTGGAGTCGTTGGCGTGCGTGTCACCAGCCTCGTCCACAGAAGACTTATTGTGGACGGATCGTCTTCAGTCTCCGCCACGTGTCTGTTGTTAATCATCAGCATAACAGGCGGTCGTTGGAAACAGGTCTCCAGATTAAAACTGAAAGTGTAGAAGTGTCTAGACAAAGCTGAACTCCATCGACTGATCTCTGATTATTACTCAAGGGCCACACTTATTTTTGGTGACAAGACTCACCAAAGACTTGCATAAGTCATGGAATCGCCCTGCAGGCTCGAGAACATCTTTCTTGCCTTTTTGAGGAACACAACGATGTAAGGCTTCTGACTTCCGCTGAACACCAGAGTTTTTGACAGGACTTCTGTTCGGATATAAAAGCAATATGCTCATTAGGTTGTACCCAATGAACTGTCCCACGTGTGTTTTGATTTAAGATCTAAACATATCAATGGCAAAATCTCCAATTACTGACACTGCTATAGTTTTTTTTTGTTTTTTTTTAATGACAAATCCATCAGATCCAGAAATAAGACGCAGAGACCTTTTTTTGGTTTTTAATTTGGAGCATATTTGCACTGGGGAAATCATACTTCTTTATCTTGTTCTCACCAGAGAGTTTGCGGCGTTTACTAACAGCGACCAGGCCTACCAAAGATTGTAGACCACATTTAATAGACGCTATCTTTCAGTATTGTGGTGTCATCCAATAACAAAGATAGGTGGCTTCTTTTTTTTTTGTCTTTAGTAATTCAAAATTTACTGTATTGACCCGAATATAAGATGACACTGAATGTAAGACGATCTCTCCTTTAGCGGGAATATTACAGATGCAATGGTACCTCGGTTTCCTTTCTCAAAGATCTAACAAAGACATGTAAATCCAATTTCCATTCCAACACATTTTATAGAGAATGAAACTATTTTACATGAAATAAACAATGCACAGTACATAAAATTACACATGAAATGGATAAATGAAAATGTTTACATTTAAAGGCCTACTGAAACCCACTACTACCGACCACGCAGTCTGATACTATATACATCAATGATGAAATCTTAACATTGCAACACATGCCAATACGGCCGGGTTAGCTTACTAAAGTGCAATTTTAAATTTCGGGCAAAATATCCTGCTGAAAACGTCTCGGTATGATGACGTCAGCGCGTGACGTCACGGATTGTGGAGGACATTTTGGGACAGCGTGGTGGCCAGCTATAAAGTCGTCTGTTTTCATCGCAAAATTCCACAGTATTCTGGACAGCTGTGTTGGTGAATCTTTTGCAATTTGTTCAATGAACAATGGAGACAGCAAAGAAGAAAGCTGTAGGTGGGAAGCGGTGTATTGCGGCCGACTGCAGCAACACAAACACAGCCGGTGTTTCATTGTTTACATTCCCGGAAGATGACAGTCAAGCTTTACCATTGGCCTGTGGAGAACTGGGACAACAGAGACTCTTACCAGGAGGACTTTGAGTTGGATGCGCAGACGCGGTACTGTGAGTACGCATGCAGCTGCGGCTTCCAAACATTTGATCGCTTGCTGTATGAACTTTGGGGAGGTGAACGGTACTTTGGGCTGTGAGATTGAGTGTGTTGTGCAGGTGTTTGAGTTGTATTGGCGGGTTATATGGACGGGAGGGGGGAGGTGTTTGTTATGCGGGATTAATTTGTGGCATATTAAATATAAACCTGGTTGTGTTGTGGCTAATAGAGTATATATATGTCTTGTGTTTATTTACTGTTTTAGTCATTCCCAGCTGAATATCAGGTCCCACCCGCCTCTCACAGCATCTTCCCTATCTGAATCGCTCCCACTGCCCTCTAGTCCTTCACTCTCACTTTCCTCATCCACGAATCTTCCATCCTGAAAATCAAAATGTCTGATGGCAAGCATGTCTTACTGCAGTGTTTCTTAACCATAGGGTCCCCTGGTGGCCCATCCAAAATATATTTGTTTCTCAGCTGTGGTCCGTATGGGCCGCAGCGGTGATTAGTTGTAATACACTTTTACACCACTTGTGGCAGTAATGACAATCCCATCAGAAGAAGTCTGGAGCTAAAGTAATAGAGAAGATTAAGCACAAAAATTCTGACTAAAGTGGTGAATCTGTACTTTAATTTTATTGACACTTTAGTTAAAAAAAACATTATTAATATAGTATGTTTATTCTAGTAAACATAATTGCATGTAAATTAAAATATTATTTATTCATGAGTCCCTTCTTGTGCAGTATATTGTTTTACTCTTTGCCTCATTCCTTTTATTTCCCTATTTTAATTATGTTAGATCTCTGTTGTTGTTGTTGCCGAGGACAAGTGTTGTAAATTAGCTTTGGCTACAAACACTATGATGCATACATTGGATAACTGTTTCAGATATCTATGTTTCTGTATCCGTCCCTATTTCAAATAAACCTATATTTTAAATATATATTTGTTTAGTACTTGTTTTTCTAATTAGCCTGACCTGAGCCTAAAGTTTATGTGTTAAATTAATAATACTCTTTGTGATTAACACATGGTTTCAAATAGGGATGTCCGATAATGTCTTTTTGCCGGTATCCGATATTCCGATATTGTCCAACTCTTTAATTACCGATACCAACCGATACCGATATCAACCGATATATACAGTCGTGGAATTAACACATTATTATGCCTAATTTGGACAACCAGGTATGGTGAAGATAAGGTACTTTTAAAAAAAATTATAAAATAAAATAAGATAAATACATTTAAAAAAAATTCTTGAATAAAAAAGAAAGTAAAACAATATAAAAACAGTTACATTGAAACTAGTAATTAATGAAAATTAGTCAAATTAACTGTTAAAGGTTAGTACTATTAGTGGACCAGCAGCACGTGTGCTTACGGACTGTATCCCTTGCAGACTGTATTGATCTATATTGATATATAATGTAGGAACCAGAATATTAATAACAGAAAGCCACAATGACATCCTTGGCTCAGAGTCCACATCAGGGCAAGAAAAAACTCAACCCAATGGGATGACAATGAGAAACCTTGAAGGGGACCAGATGTGGGGACCCCCCCTCCCTCCTGGACGACCGGTGCAATGGATGTCGAGTGGATCTAGTTAATAGTGTGAGAGTCCAGTCCATAGTGGAGGAAGGTTGTTTGGGTTGGTGCACTAATTGTAAGTGTATCTTCTTGTTTTTTTTGTTGATTTAATAAAAAAAAAATTTAATTAAATTTAAAAAAACGATACTGATAATAAAAAAAAACGATACCGATAATTTCCGATATTACATTTTAACGCATTTATCGGCCGATAATATCGGCAGGCTGGTATTATCGGACATCTCCAGTTTCATATCATTTGACAAGGTTGTAAACTGTAAGCAGGTTAGGTATAATTAATAAATATGATTAAAATCAAGAGCAAGATTACTAGTTCAGTGTTAATATTTGAGTGGGTCCCGGGGTCAAAAAGGTTAGGACCCCTTGTCTTTGATGAGTTCAATGCATCTTAACATGATGAACATGTGTACAAATTTTTTGCAAGACGTCGTATCTTTTTGAGTCTTTAAAAGAATAATAATACAAATAATTTATTAGTAAAGAATAATTATGCAACACATTATATATCCTAAGGGGGTTACATTTGATTACTAATTTCCTTTGTTAGCTATGACGCAAAGCTAAGTTGTCGATGTTTTATTCAGATATTTTAGCTTGTATTGACTGACCTACAAGTATCTCCAATGTACAAAATGCATACATTTTTTTCTCTCACTACAAAAAGCTTGAACGCAATCACACACACGCTTGACGGTGTTTTATGGCACAACATGTCACACTTTCGTGAGTCTGCAAAAAGGTCATGTTTTTTAGATGCTGGACAGTTGTTTAATGATTGTGTTCCACTGATCACTATTTTATTAAAATCAGCATCTTCTGTTGTTTGCTAACTTGCCCAACAATTAAGACTCTGACTCAGGACCACTAGTGTGTGAGTGACAGGACGAAAAACATTCAGCGTTCAGTCATCAATCAATCAATCAATCAAAGTTTAATTATATAGCCCTTAATCACAAGTGTCTCAAAGGGCTGCACAAGCCACAACGACATCCGAGGCTCAGATTCCACATCAGGGCAAGAAAAAACTCAACCCAATGGGATGACAATGAGAAACCTTGAAGGGGACCAGATGTGGGGACCCCCCCTCCCTCCTGGACGACCGGTGCAATGGATGTCGAGTGGATCTAGTTAATAGTGTGAGAGTCCAGTCCATAGTGGGGCCAGCAGGGGATCATCTTGAGTGGAGACAAGTCAGCAGCGCATAGACGCCCCCAACTGATGCACATATGAGTGGTCCACCCCGGGTCCCAACTTTGAACAGCTAGCGCTTCATCTGTGGTCACCTAATAACCTCTCCACGCAGGAGAGGGGGGCGGAGCAGAAAAGAAACGGCAGATCAACTGGTCTAAAAGGGGTGTCTATTTGAAGGCTAAGATTTTTTTTAATGTATATCCGGGTTGCTCCTTTTTTCACCATCCCTCAGCTATTATCCAAGCCTGATGAATTTGGATTTAAAAATGGAGTACTGCCCAGAGGCAAATATATGTGGCAGAGAAACTTGATCCAATCATCTTGGGGGATTTTGTTAATTTACATGAACTTGTTTGTCATTAGAATATTCACGGCAAAAACAAAACCTCAAAACGAAAGAAAACATGGTGTACAATTGGTTTACACATGGAATGTGTGAGGTTTATTTAAGATGCTTCACTACATCTTCCCTTCTCACCATCGGAGGTAATTAGAAGCGAGTGCAAGGAGGTCGGAATTTGGGGAGGGGGGGTGGAGGGTGGGAGGTCCTATAATCTTTTGCTGAGGAGGCACCTTGTCCGCTCCCCTGTTTATAACATCATCAAAGTTGTGCCTCCGGGGGGCCCCCAGCTTCGTTAATAATTTAGGTGTGTTGCTGGCCTGCCACGCTGCGGCTGCAGGGAGGAAGCTCGCACTTATTGAGTTGGTAAACCATGGTGATGCTTTACATGAACACCTTCGCATGCAATAAAACACCATGTTGTCTTCCTCTCTGCGGTTCATCAGGTAAAGAGGTCCAGAGAGGCAGAACAAAATGAACACTTTAACCAGAACACTAATGGGCTAAAACGGAGGGACGGTCATAAACAACAGAAAAGTGACAAAACTATGTCGTAATATGACTCGGTGTTGCTATAGTACATCCTAATCGCAAGTCTTATTTGTTTCGATTCCAAATCGATCCATAATTTTCTTTTTCCCCCCTCTAATAAATATGGCTGCACGCTTGGCTATGAAAATGCTGTATTCAGGCATGAAAACACTATTTGTCATAAAAAGTGTATATTTTACCAGGAAAACACTATACATTGTCTTGAAAACACTGTGTTTTGCATTAAAAATGCTTGATTTGACATGAAAACCCATTTGTCATAAAAATGTATTTATTTTAGCATGAAAACACAACATTGTTTGCTATGAAAACACTGCAGGTAGCCATAAAAAGCCATGACAACACATTTGTCACTAAAAATACTGTATTCTAGCATGAAAATGCCATGCCTTGCTATGAAAATGCTGCAATTAGCCAAGAAAATTATATTTTGCTATAAAAAAAAAAAGCCTTACTTTGTCTTTAAAATGCTGTAGTTAGCCATAAAAGCATAACATTTGTGTCAAGAAAATACTCTCTTGTACCATGAAAACTAAGGTTGGTCATTAAAATGCTCTATTTTACGATGAAACCCTTCCCAATGTAAACATGTTACAGTTCTCGTTCAAACCCTTTTTACAAACACACTAGGTTAAAAATATATATTTTTTACCATGAAAACAATCTACCGTATTTTTGTTAAGACCCACCTTTTTGATTTGGCTTTTACCTAATATTATTTATTTTAATGAAGTCATTTGTATTTTACTTTTTATCCTATTAGTTATGCACAATTTTATTTAGTTCTTTTTATGTATTATTTACTGTATATTCTTTTTTTTTCTAATAATCTTCATATGTCTTACTTGTATTTTATTCTTTATCTCTACTCATGGTTCTTACTATTTTACAAGTTGTATTATTTTTATTTTCCGACGTTCCTCAGATGAGCCATCTGCCTCAGGGGTTATCGGCCGTGCTTGTGGGGGCGCTTTTGTGTCAGTGTCCTGGTGGCCATGGTCTGATGACCTCCTGGTGCAGTTGGCTCCTGTGATAGTGTTTACTCACATGTCTCCTCTGTACTCAGCCATGGAATCATTTGTCCATATAGTTGCATATGTGTGTATGTTGTGTGCGTGTGTTTGTGTTTGGTATCTGTATCCGTGCATACGTATGTGATAATGGGGGGTATGGGTAACCGGGGTATTGTTTTTAACTTTGTAAAACACTTTGCGTTGCATTTCTTTTATGTATTGAAAAGCGCTTTATAAATAAAGTTTGATTTAATTTGATTTGATAAGCCATAGATATACTGTTTACCAGTCTGTTGTGAAATGAGATGTTTAAATAGAAATATTTAGTAAATATTTAGTTACATACTTTAATTGTTTCCAAACCATGACTGTAACACGGCAGTAAAACGGCTGATCAAACAAAATAGAAAAGTAATCGATGTATTTTTCTATGCTTTATGAGATGAATAAGATTTTCTCTTTCTTTAATATGGTTAAATATTTTTATCAGGATACTTCTTCCTTGTAACAGTGGTAAAGCTACTGCAGGACATGCAACATGCAATACAAAACAGGAAATTAAACTAAGAAATAAGAGTGCAAACAAGACAAGAAAGCAAAACACATGAAAACAAAACAAACCCCTACTTGTCATAGTGGGTCTTGGCAATATTTTCTCCATGTTTTCTATTTATGCAGCTTAAAAGTCAACAATGACTGGCCACAGATACAATATTGAACATGTTATTTCTAAACATGCTAACAACTTGTTAAAATTCTCATAAACCATTGTTTTGTCTTCGATTTAAATATTCTGGGAAAACGATATTGTGAACTATCTTTAACTATCTTGGGTCAGGACTGTTAAAATGTATTTCCAAAAGATTTTCCACGGATTTGGAACTAAAAAATACCTCAAATCCATTGTAGATGTTTTTTTCCGCCAGAATACACAATATGAAATAAATATATAATAAGGGTCCCATGTGTATACCTCCACTACAACCTCCACTAATGTAATATCAAATAAATTTTAGGTTGTCAAACATACAGAAAATATTCTAAGCGTATGCATTTACAGCAAATTTGCTTTTTCTCACTGCTATATGGAGTTTCACTTTTGAATATTGAGCTTCCACTCGGGTAGCTGATGTGGATATTTCACGGTTGTGTGGCTCATCTTACATTCATGCACCATCTTCAGCCCATGGTGGAGTTGACGGGAATAGAGCGTCGCAGAATCAAGTAGAACCACAGCATTGGGGTCACTTAAGAGGAATGCATTAAATAAAATATCAATGAAACTTTATTGCAGACTCCAACGTACAAGTAGACATACAATCACATACAGTACAGTAAAAAAAAAATACAGTATAAAAGGCATTATCACATCATATTAAAACAGTGCTTGTGCATATTCAGTAAAAGAAATCTAATAAATAAATAAAAGCAGCAATAAAAAAATAAAAATAAAAAATACAAATAATATATATATATATAATCTTTTATATATTTATATATTTTATATATATAGATATATATACTTTAAAAATGTGTCTACATATTCCATAAAAGGCACAGATACCAGTGTTTCCATATATACGATTGGTACCTAACAGAACTACACCTAGGATTGGTTATCTGTATAATAAGGTCATTCTTGGAACCCTGCAGTCTACATATAAATTTAAACATCAGTTTTCTCAGGGTGGCGTGGAAGTTATTTATCCCTAAATCACAAAATAATCTGTATACACACATATTTTATAAGTATTAGGGCGTTTTTTGGTAATAATCGTATTCTGCTGTAATGCATTCATGCAAAACACAAGTCATGGTGTGTTTAGTGTTTTTTAAAACCTTTTATTTTGAAAGGGTGAATTTCGCTTCCGGTTTTGTTTATATTTTAATTCTGAACTTATTTTTTTACCTCTTCCTCCTTCACTCGTAGCACAAGATGACTCTTCTAACATTATAAGAGAGATAGTTGAAGCATTAATGGTTTTTCCGACGTTTTAGTGATGTTTATTATTGTTTTAACTAAAAACAAGAATAAACCACCGACTAATATTGGCCGATTTTTTTTTTTAGTATGTAATTGCCATCGCCTCTTAATGCCAATCATAAACTAATTATGTGTTGCCATACAATGTGGAGCCGCTTCACTAAGCTAATAATATTCGCCTCCATTGTGGCAAATAAACTGCATTTCTCCTTATCACTGGAAGACGGGGTTAAAAATGTTATACACCGAGAGCGACCAGAAGCAGGCACACTAGTAGCTAAGCTAACATTGAAACAACACCATTAAATAAGTGTAGATGGAAGTATGTTACATAAGAAAGTAAGCAGATTAATAAGAGTCTAGAGAGAGGATAATATAACAACAAAAATCCATAAACGTATGGTGTAGATACCAAGGGTAGTATTAGTATAGGATCGATACTAGAGTGATTAGGTCTCTGTTCTATATTATTGAAATTTAGGTCATGTTGATTATCTCATAAAGTGAATCATAACTGACTTAACTATTTATTCAAGAGAACTGTTGTATTTAGAATTAATTGATTTAAATCATGTTATAAGTGAGAACAGGAGGTGAACATGTGTGTTAGTAATTGCTATGACTTGGAAAAGAGGTAGGGTTAAATAAGCTTTGCTTCTTCCTGCTCCTTTTTGGATATGTTGAAAGGAGAAATGAATATACCGTATGTAAAATATGTGATGTATCATATTTTAATTGTATAAATCAGGGGCGTCAAACTCATTTTAGATCGGGGGCCACAGGGAGAAAAATCTACTCCAAAGTAGCCCGGACTGGTAAAATCACGGCACGGTAACTTAAAAATAAAGACAACTTCAGATTGTTTTCTTTGATTAAAAATAGAACAAATACATTCTGAAAATGTACAAATCATAATGTTGTTGGGTTTTTTTACACTTACATGTTGCGGTTAATAGTATTCTATCTTTATTTGTCATTGGTTATACTTTCTGAATAAATTATGTGATAATGTTCATCAATCAACTCATTGGTGTTAATTTTCAATCTATCAAGATAAAAAAAATTATGTAAAAATCATATTACAGGATGTTATTTATCAGAGGTGGGACCAGGTCATTCCTTTGCAAGTCACAAGTAAGTCTCAAGTCTTTACCCTCAAGTCTCGAGTCAAGTCCCGAGTCAAGACAGGGCAAGTCCGAGTCAAGTCCAAAGTCAAGACTGGAAAGTCTCAAGTCAAGTCCCAAGTCCTGCATTTTGAGTTTCGAGTCCTTTCAAGTCATTTAACCACAGACTAATATATTTACACAGATTGTGTATGCTTTTAAAACGCTGTATTTATTTATTAAAACAAGTGCATTTGAAATTGCAGGGAAAAAGATAATGCTGACATTGCACTTCAAAATAGCACTATTAACCAGTCATTTTAAACATGTAACTCATTCCTTTACAGAATAAACACATTTGAAAAAAACAAGTGCAACTGTACTTATTTGCACAAAAGTGTTAACATTGTATTTCCATGGCATATTGCATTGTAACTAGTTCCACAGCAGTTTCTATCCTGTTCTTACCTTATCTCATTGATCTCATCTCATACTGTATGTGTGTTTATGTGTGCGTACACATGAAAAACATAACAAATATATGAACATAACAATGAACAGAGTTGTACTTTTTAGATGTCAGGACCCTATGCAATATGTACACATATTCTTAATATAGTATACATTTTAACTGACCTTTATTTGACTGTTTGTCTTTTTGTAGGTGGCTAAAATACGCGGTGCTGCTGACTGCCGTCTAACGTTACGTTACTGTGTGTGATACATTGACTAACGTAATGTTACTGTGTGTGATACATTGACTAACGTAACGTTATGTATAGGTACCTCATGAAACCCTGCTTAAAAAAAATCACTTGACAAAAAGTATGAATAAGGTAGCAAACTGCAGTGGACGCAACAGATTGCCGTGTTTGCAATGACGTTATAACCATAGACATCTTATAAGTAGACGCAGCATTGGTTGCTGTGACGTGAGCAATTTGCCCGCCATCTTGAAGTGCTGATGAGGAGCCGGCGAGCAGCCTAAACTGACAGTTGAAAGGTAGAAAACAAAGATGGTGTTCAGCGTTTTCCTGCTCAAATGAGCGGACTGTTGAAAATAGGAATCGGGGGATTACTTTTCACAAGTAAGATTTAACATTAACGTACTATTGGTTGTATTTTATGAAAATAATATTACCACAGAGTTGAGAAGGATCAAAGATCTTCAATATTTGTATGTGAAAATCACAAATAAATCTTCTGGGGGAGGATGACGCCCCTACAGGGGTTTGGTTTACAAACTTTCAGTCCCACCTAAAACAAAATTCACCAGCCACTACTGATTATGATGCATTCTCATTTTAGGCAAAGTATAAGACAATACTTTCTTAACAGTATAATTGTAACCAGGAATCAGTCTTCAAGTAACAATATTCAAATACTAACATTGTTGGGTTAAACAGAATTTGGTTTTATTCTGAATCCAGTGAAACAGATTGGTGGTTTTAGCTGATATGAAGACTTTCAGGTGTTTATATATGTTTAAGTATTTGGCAGACGCTTTTATCCAAAGCGACTTACATAAAATAATACATATAAAACAATCACTGCAAACATTATCATTTAAGGGAAGAACGTAATAGAAAATATCAATACAAAGTGTCAAGACAGAATAAACTCTCTGCTGCTGAAGCAACAGAGATACAGTCTATAGGTCCCTAAGATATATAGATATCTAATGTATTCATACATTGTTTATGTAGGATACACGCATATGTATATATAACCTAATCATATTGTTTCTTCAACTTAAAAATAGCTTACCGTTTTTTTTCCCCTTCTCTGGGATTATATTCCCAGTTTTGATCTCGGACGTCTGGTCACTTATAGTGTATAAGAATATTATATTACTGTTAAGCAAACTATGAATAATAAAACACGCCAAAACATGTGTCTGTTACACACGTATGACAAAAAAGCGCGTGAAAATCAGTGGTATTCAGTGAGGTAAAATGAATTAAATGCGCTGACAGTTCATTGCTCCTGCCAAATGAATTGCACTGAGTGTAGCGGATCACCACTCCAAGATGGCGGCCCCGCGCCTCGTCTGCGCCAGTAGGCAGTAGCGCTCTATGCTGCGTCTACTTATAAGATGCCTATGGTTATAACGTTAGCAGTGAGTTTGCAGCCTCACTGATTTAACTACACAACAAATAAAAGTCACGTTACTTAGCCAATAAACGTTATCTTACATTCAAAACTTACCCTTCTTTGTGCAACTTCAAATGTCGAACGAAGTTGGAAGTTGTTGCGTCTCCGTCTGTAATATTCGAACTGCGTGATTTGCATACGGCAATTCGTTTTTTGTTGACCAAGTCGTAGTTTTTATACCCGAACGAAACCAACTTTAACATAATTGTTTCTCACTGGCACGTTGTTGGACCAACTCTTGTTCATTGGTTGTCCTGCAATTTGATTGGATGAATGCTGTGTGATGAAAACAACGTAGTTCTAATTTGATTGGCTGTTGTACTGACAGCACACCAGCTGACAGGAATAACACGCTGATAGACAGACGAAGAAAATGAAAAATACGTAGCGCTCCCAAATAACTTTTTAAGCTTTGGATTTTGGGGAAAGTGGCAAGTCATGTCAAGTCATGTCAAGTCAAAAGGCTCAAGTCCAAGTGAAGTCACAAGTCATTGATGTTAAAGTCTAAGTCGAGTTGCAAGTCTCTTTACATTTTGTCAAGTCGAGTCTAAAGTCATCAAATTCATGACTCGAGTCCAAGTCATGTGACTCGAGTCCACACCTCTGTTATTTATGTAGTTTGCTCATTTTCCTCTTCTGATGTACTAATATCATGTGGTTTATTTTTTTTATATATGTAGCATTATCTAAAAAGATACAAAGAATTGCTGTTGCGACACCTAATGGACACATTTAGAACAGCAGTTTCCTTCATTCCAAAATTTCGGCTCATTTTTATACTTAGCAAACTCATCCCGGGGGCCAGATAAAACCTGTTCGTTTGACACCCCCTGGTATAGATATTGAAAATGTATTTTAACCATAACCATATTTGTATTTTCTCTAAACCGTTTTTTGTTGTATTTGTTCATGTTTACAAGCTCAGGGAGTAATTCCTTGGACACGGCGGAACTTTCGGGGGCGAAAGCTAAAGTATTTAAAAGAGTACCGGTAGTAGATAGAAGTTTTTGCTTTTTTTAAGTTATTGTGTACCGTTGACATTGTTTGGCTCAAACAATTCAATGTAATAAGAGAGAATAAAACTGTGTTCATACTGCAGGACAAAGTGGTCCAAATCGCATTTTTTCCAAAATCTGAAAACTGTTTACACTGCGAGTAAAATGTGATCTTTATCAGACTCCAGTGTAAACACGCACAGGCCCCAATGTGGCCTTGACGTCATTTGCATGCGCAATTCGATAAAGTGAAAACAAAGGAAGTTGACCGCGGATTCTGTAAATGAACAAGGAAGTCGCTTTTACTACTAAAATATAAAATAAAATAATTCACACCTTAAAAATGAGTCCCTTTTTTATGTGAAAATAAATTAAAGTAATATAATGTATTAATGGATATATATGGTGTGATATATTTGGGAGGGTTGTAATCTTTTTTTTGGCTGCTACTTAGAGGCAATACAGACACCAGCATGGATCTATGTTAGCTTTATTTTCCAACTCACTTATGTAAACAATTTACGCAATGTACGTAAAAATATAAGAAAATACGCCACAGCGTCAATTCCGGTCCTTCAACAATCACTAGTTATTTGGAGTCAAAGCATATTTTTACATATTTCATATAGTCTTTTGTTTGCCCACTATTGATTAGTAATGCACCAAAAATTTGACCGTCGAAAAAAGACTTTGCACTCCAAAGCCGGATGTTGCGATGACGTATCCCCTTCCGCTGGCGGCCGTGTCTTTTCCTGGGCACATCCATGACGTAGCTTGGCCAAAGCTGGTGAAAAAGTCGCATTCAGGTTGCATTGCCATTTTGACTGAAGTCACATTTGAAAAGATTAGATTCCACTCGGATTTGGACTACCTCCTGATGTGGCCTGAATTGGATGCAAAAATATCACATCTGAAGCCCTTTGGAGCATTTAAACTGGCAAAAAAATCTGATTTAGTGTGTAGTGCAAACAGAGCCTACGTAACTAGTTAAAATATTGTGTTGATATTGTTAAACTGTCAACAGCACTCAGCATAGATAAACTGAAACATTTACAGCTATTTCATGTGATCGATAGACGTGTAAACCTTTGGGCACCTAATGATTTGATTTGATTCCGATGCCTGTGGTGACGATTCTTGATTCAACCCGATTCTCGATTCAAACAGATTCTTGTAATGTATTATTTTGTCCAATAATTAGAATGAACATTTTTCGAAACAGGTTACAGGTTAAAAATTTTCCTTCCGATTGCATGGAGATGGCGTAAAAATGTATTTTAAAAATGTGTTTTTATTTTTTTTAAAGTTTTTTTTAACACAATTTAAATAAATTATGGATCGATTTAGAATCAGAATGAGTAAGAATTGTGATTCGGATGTGAAATTTTTTTTTTTTCTATTGGTATTGACCAATCTCATTAATGGATGATCGGTATCAAAATCGGCAACATAAAACCCTGATCAGAAACATCCTTAGTTTTAACATCAAGGTGGGAAATATGGTTAGAACGTTTAGTAAATAGCACCTGACTATTATTGCTTCTTTGGAACAACGATATGTTTGTGATGATCTATTGCCCGGATCATGTTTCGTTTAAGTTTAAGATTCCCTTAGTTCTGTTTCACGAGTTTGTGTTTCTTGGTTGGCATGGGTGCGATTATTTTCACCTGCCTCTGATTAGTGGTCGGGACGCTCACCTGCTCACCGGTCACTAATCAGAGAGCTATATATTCCTGCCTATCGCCACACCTGTCTGACAGTTTTGTTTGCGACACACAACAATTTACATTGGCTCTTTTTGTTTCACGTTCCTGTTTTAGCTAGCCTTTTTGCGAAGCGTTACCCAAGCTTTCCGTGCCGTTGGCACCACTTCGTATTTTGGCTGATTTATTTGGAATAAATCATTCTTCCTACTAGGGTTGTACGGTATACCAGTATTAGTATAGTACTGCGATACTAATGAATCATGTTCGGTACTATACCACCTCAGAAAAGTACCGGTCCGCCAACCCCAATGTTACTGTTATACTGTTACATGTTACTGCATATGTCACAGCTAAATTAGGAGCCTTTGTTTGCTTACTTACTAATAAAAGACAAGTTGTCTTGTATGTTCACTATTTTATTTAAGGACAAACTTGCAATAAGAAACACATGTTTAATGTACCCTAAGATTTTTTGTTAAAATAAAGCCAATAATGCAATTTTTTTGTGGTCCCCTTTATTTAGAAAAGTATCGAAAGAGACATATCATGGAATGATATTTGGAAAAGTGCCAATAAGCCCTTTAGAAATATTAAAGATAAGCTGACTCAATTTAAGATCTTGAATAGATTGTATTTTACATCTTCTCAGCTGTTTAAAATCGGTGCAGTAGATAGCAAGTTATGTATGAAGTGTCGGGCAGCTGAGGCAACTCTTGTTCATTTATTGTGGGAATGTCAGAGAATAAAAGAGCTATGGTTGAAAACAACAAAATAAGCAATTACATTCCTTAATATAAACATCCCAATGACATTGCAAACTTGTATTCTTGGTGATCTGCATCAATTTAGTAATGTGTCATCAAAGAGTAAAAATGCATTTCTTTCAATATGCATAATAACAAAAAGGGTAATATTAAAAAAATGGATAGATGTTGATAGTCCAACTCATACTGACTGGTATACACAAGCTATGGAGATGATATCAGTAGAAAAAACTCCATTTAGTTTAGATAATAATGAATCATATATTGGAATATGGGATCCACTATTTAAATTAGTTTGAACTATTAAATGAACCAAAAATATGACTTATTGTATCTTTGTGAAAATATTGGACACAATGTGTTGTCAAGCTTATGAGATGCGATGCAAGTGTAAGATATGAATATGAATAATGTTCATTTTTATTTGATTTTTTTATTTTTTTTATAAATGTCTAATGATAATGTCAATGAGGGATTTTTAGTCACTGCTATGTTGAAATTGTTACTAATATTGATACTGTTGTTGATAATATTAATTTTTGTTTCACTACTTTTAGATTGTTCTGTTGAGTTGAGTTGAGTTTGAGTTTATTTGGAACATGCATGCATACAACATGATACATCACAATTTCCAGTTTCTTTATTCAACATGTTCGAAAAGGAGTAGGAAGAAGCAGAGCATATTTAATCCTACCCCTTTTCTTTTACATAACAGTTGCTAAAACGTTATGTTCACTTCCTGTTCACAATTTATTCACAATATACTCCATAAGTAATCACAATAAAAAATAAATAAATAATAATAATTTAATAATAATAATTGATGAAGTAAGTCATATTTCATATGATGAGATAAGTAAGATTATTTTGAGAATGAATGAATGGATGGTTGAAATAAATTGAGAATGGTTGTCTTGGTTCTTGTTCTTTGTACTTTGTAAACACTTTAAGTTTGAAGAGTTTCTTGAAGTTGATCATATTAGTACATTGTTTGATTGCTTTGCTTAATCCATTCCATAATTTAATTCCACAAACTGATATACTGAAGGTGTTAAGTGTTGTACGTGCGTACAAATGTTTTAAATTACATTTTTCTCTAAGATTATATTTCTCCTCTTTTTTTGAGAAAAATTGTTGTATATTTTTGGGTAGCAGGTTATAGTTTGCTTTGTGTATAATTTTAGCTGTTTTGTGTCATGTTTGTGTGTCCTCTCAATTGCTCTGTTTATTGCTATTCTGAATGTTGCTGGGTCGGGTTTGGTTTTAGAATTGGATTGCATTATCATGGTATTGCTATGTATTGTTTTGTTGGATTGATTAATTAAAAAAAAAAAAAAAAAAAGTACCAAAAAGTATCGAGATAATTTTGGTACCGGTACCGGTACCAACATATTGGTATCGGCACAACATTACTTCCTACCTGCACGCTGCTTCCGGACGTCCATTTGCATCTTGGGGAAACGACCTGCACACAAACACGTAACCCCGCCGTAACAATATTGTGTGCATGTATGTTAGCTCCCGTTGTTTGTGTTGTTCACTTTTTAAAATGCCGACAAAAAAACAATATTACAATATTTTCTATTTTTCCATACATATTTACTGACTCAAAACAAAAGGAACCTATAATTCCGATATGGCCCCTGGTAAAAATGAGTCATGCGATTGAGCCCATATTAAAAGCGGTAAGGCTACTCAGTGGCCCTGTGGTTAGAGTGTCCGCCCTGAGATCGGTAGGTTGTGAGTTCAAACCCCGGCTGAGTCATACCAAAGACTATAAAAATGGGACCCATTACCTCCCTGCTTGGCACTCAGCATCAAGGGTTGGAATTGGGGGTTAAATCACCAAAAATGATTCCCGGGCGCGGCTACCGCTGCTGCCCACTGCTTCCCTCACCTCCCAGGGGGTGAACAAGGGGATGGGTCAAATGCAGAGGACAAATTTCACCACACCTAGCGTGTGTGTGTGACAATCATTGGTACTTTTTAACTTAATTGGTAATTTCTCTTAAATATATATTTACTTTGAATTAGAGTTTCTGGCCTAGCAGCCAATTAGATGTGTTTGTGTTGTTTCCATGGCTTTGGTTATCAAGTCAAATTTATACCTTTTCGTTTAACACACATTATGTTGTGTAAAAAAACAATAGAACACGTTTGCGCTGCAAGGTAATTATTGCAAATATATCCCCGGAAAAAAAAAACTAAAGTGCTCTTTTTGTCTTCATAGCCACCTTTTTTTATTTTTTGTCGACGGGCTTCTGTCACCATCATTTCCACTCTGTGTGGATTTAGATGGTGTCACTCTAATGGGTTTTACAGTTTTTAAAGAGATTATACTTTGGGATTACTACCTGAGCAGGAGGGGCTTGGAAAAGTTCAGCAATGCCTTTGATGTGCCAGAGCGTAAACACAACCTGAGGCTACCTAGCAAGGAGGGGCTCGCGCTTTGTTATTCACAGCCACGGCCCTTAATTGTGGCGCTTGGGACAAAAGAGAGTGAGGGGGGGGGGGGAAAGGTAACATTTTTAAAGGGGAGGGCTTTTTTTTTTTTGCAAGAGTTTTGCATAATTGTCTATAAACATAGACGTTGGTGAATCACATCACATGTTAGTCTTAGTCGAACAGCAAGAAAACGGCGAATTACAAAGAGAGCTCATTCCCACTGTTGGTATAGTGTTTTAAATCATCCACAACAAGCTATTGCGGGGGGAGCCATTAACTTGTTCTGTAAAAGAGTCACTGCTCTGCTTCCCTGCAACAGAAAATATTTAAACCAACGGCTCCACTGAGCTCCGTTAGCATTATGGCCCATGCAAATAGGCCTTAATGTGTCCACAAGGCCCTCTAAAGGCAAATACCTCCACTCTCAGTCAAAGAGATGAGCTTCCTTCTGCGGCAGGCAGCCCTCAGCGCCACATTAGATGGAGCGTCCTTAGAATGAAGTCTTTGCGCTTTAGGTTGGCTACATTTACTCATTCGAGGCAAAAGCCTTGAAATTACATCAAATTGTGCGTCACAGCATTGAGAAAATATGAGTTTTGACATCTCAATGTCATCTGAAATTCACATTTTTAAAACGTTGCTAGAGCAGGAATGCCCAGAAGACTCTTGAACGCATCATAATATTACCCTCAATTCCCCCCCAAAAACTGATTAACTTGCTGGAATATAAAGACAATGTAACATACATCCATAAACGTGGATGCATATGCAAAAGTGCAATATATTTATCAGTACAGTAATGTATGTATTTATATCTGCACCTTATTGCTCTTTTATCCTGCACTACAACGAGCTAATGCAACGGAATTCCGTTCTTATCCGTACTGTAAAGTTCAAATTTGAATGACAATAAAAGGAAGTCTAAGTCTAAGTCTCTAAGTCTAGAATGGGGCTCGCCAAAAAGTGACTTCCCAAATGTAATACATATTCACACTGATCTCTTTCAAGCTCATACAATGAATGGATTTTTGGATTAAACCATTGAACAACTATCATTAACGTTATTATCATAATTGATACTATTGTTTTTTTTTCTTTTTTTTTCTTTTTTTAGTATTGTGTATTTGTATGTCTACTCAATTGCTTTGTACATTTCTATCCTCAGTATTGTAAAGTTGGGATTGGATTGAAATTGGGGTTGCTTTATGGTTTTTTATAAGAATGATTAACATTCTGTGATTTTTGTAAATACATTTTTAAAAAGCCAATTTGCAGCCAAGAGCAGCTGTTTGTAACGGCTATTTGTGCTATTTGCATTTGGTGCAAATAGCACATAAAATGTCTTCCCCTGAAACAGTGAAGGAGTCCCACACAATCGATGCCATGTTTGTTCGGTTCAAGTGGAGAAAAGGAGCGCTTGATTTGCTCACCCTAACACACCTACTCACTCAGGGTGGAGGACAGAGTAAAACAACTTGCACTGAGCCTAGTCTATAAAATCCGCTACACCTCCCTGATACCGAAGTACATGTCAAACTACTTCCTTAAAGGGGAACATTATCACCAGACCTATGTAAGCGTCAATATATACCTTGATGTTGCAGAAAAAAGACCATATATTTTTTTAACCGATTTCCGAACTCTAAATGGGTGAATTTTGGCGAATTAAACGCCTTTCTCTTAATCGCTCTCGGAGCGATGACGTCACAACGTGACGTCACATCGGGAAGCAATCCGCCATTTTCTCAAACACATTACAAACACCGAGTCAAATCAGCTCTGTTATTTTCCGTTTTTTCGACTGTTTTCCGTACCTTGGAGACATCATGCCTCGTCGGTGTGTTGTCGGAGGGTGTAACAACACGAACAGGGACGGATTCAAGTTGCACCAGTGGCCCAAGATGCAAAAGTGGCAAGAAATTGGACGTTTGTTCCGCACACTTTACCGACGAAAGCTATGACGACAGAGATGGCAAGAATGTGTGGATATCCTGCGACACTCAAAGCAGATGCATTTCCAACAATAAAGTCAAAGAAATCTGCGAGCGGGTGAGGGTATGTCTACAGAATATATTAATTGATGAAAACTGGGCTGTCTGCACTCTCAAAGTGCATGTTGTTGCCAAATGTATTTCATATGCTGTAAACCTAGTTCATAGTTGTTAGTTTCCTTTAATGCCAAACAAACACATACCAATCGTTAGTTAGAAGGCGATCGCCGAATTTGTCCTCGCTTTCTCCCGTGTCGCTGGCTGTCGTGTCGTTTTCGTCGGTTTCGCTTGCATACGGTTCAAACCGATATGTCTCAATAGCTTCAGTTTCTTCTTCAATTTCGTTTTCGCTACCTGCCTCCACACTACAACCATCCGTTTCAATACATGCATAATCTGTTGAATTGCTTAAGCCGCTGAATCCGAGCTAATGTCGCTATAGCTTGCTGTTCTATGCGCCATGTTTGTTTGTGTTGGCATCACTATGTGACGTCACAGGAAAATGGACATGTGTATATAACGATGGTTAAAATCAGGCACTTTGAAGCTTTTTTTTTAGGGATATTGCGTGATGGGTAAAATTTTGAAAAAAAACTTAATAAAATAAAATAAGCCACTGGGAACTGATTTTTAATGGTTTTAACCCTTCTGAAATTGTGATAATGTTCCCCTTTAACGTAAATGAGCTCCACTGAACACGTTAAACCCAGATTCCGATCTAACAAAGGTCTTAACTCATTCTCTTTCTATGCCACATCAATGTGGAATGCACTCCCAACAGGTGTAAAAGAAAGGGCATCTCTATCCTCCTTCAAAACCGCACTAAAAAAACACCTGCAGTCAACTTCAACCCTTGACTGTTGGTTGGTTGTAAATAACCAAATGTAAATAATCAAATGTATATACGTGTTCTTATGCTTTCTGAACTCACTATGTTCTCTGCTCGCTGTACATATCTTACCAAGTCAGACCTACACTGTTTCAATGTCCATTTCTCAGATGATACAATTGTTGATGACTGAAGTGCTGATATCAACCAAACCCTCCTTACCCCACCCCCCGGATTGTAAATAATGTAAATAATTCAATGTATATACTCTGATGATTAACTTGTGTGATGACTGTATTATGATGATAGTATATATTTGTACCATCAATTGATTAACGTGGACTTGAACAAGTTGAAAAACTTATTCGGGTGTTACCATTTAGTGGTCAATTGTACGGAATATGTACTGTACTGTCAGAGGTGGGTAGTAACGCGCTACATTTACTCCGTTACATCTACTTGAGTAACTTTTGGGATAAATTGTACTTCTAAGAGTAGTTTTAATGCAACTTACTTTTACTTTTACTTGAGTATATTTATAGAGAAGAAACGCTACTTTTACTCTGCTACTTTTATCTACATTCAGCTCGCTACTCGCTACTAATTTTTATCGATCTGTTAATGCACGCTTTGTTTGTTTTGGTCTGTCAGACAGACCTTCAAAGTGCCTGCCTTACTGGTGACGTTTCACTCCGTTCCACCAATAAAATGCAGTCACTGGTGACGTTTGACTCCGTTCCACCAATCAAATGCAGTCACTGGTGACGTTGGACCAATCAAACAGAGCCAGGCGGTCACATGACCTGACTTAAACAAGTTGAAAAACTTATTGGGGTGTTACCATTTAGTGGTCAATTGTACGGAATAAGTACTGTACTGTGCAATCTACTAATAAAAGTTTCAATCAATCAATCAAAAGTGTGAAGGAAAAAAGACACGTTTTTATTTCAACCGTACATCCCGTCAAAAGCCTAAAGACTGACTGCACAGTTCCTGTCTTCACAATAAAAGTGCCGCTCCATCGCGCCTGCACTTACAAAATAAGAGTCTCCGAAAGCCAGCGCAAACAAGCTAGCAAGCTACGGAATTTGCCGCCAATGTATTTCTTGTAAAGTGTGTGAAAACGAATATGGAAACTGGACAAATAAAATGCCAAAAACCAACCACTTTCATGTGGTATTAGACAGAAAGGAGGAACTTTTCTTCTCCTCCATTTGAAAACGTGGACGTTACCAGCACTACTGTCTGATTACAATCAATGCAAGTCATCAGAATCAGGTAACACACCAACTTATATTCTTGTCTTCATGAAAGAAAGGAATCCGTATGTTAAACATGCATGTATATTCATTAAAACACCTTTAACATGTAAACAAAAACGGCAAACTAAATAAATATAAATGATATACTGTATATATCAATTTATGTGTATATAAATATATATATATATATATATATATATATATATATATATATATATATATATATATATATATATATATATATATATATATATATATACATATACATATACATACATATATATATAAATACATACATATATATATAAATATATATATATATATATATATATATATATATATATATATATATATATATATATATATATATATATATATATATATATATATATATGATATGTGTGTATATGTTACTCATCAGTTACTCAGTACTTGAGTAGTTTTTTCACAACATACTTTTTACTTTTACTCAAGTAAATATTTGGGTGACTACTCATTACTTTTACTTGAGTAATAAATCTCTAAAGTAACAGTACTCTTACTTGAGTACAATTTCTGGCTACTCTACCCACCTCTGTGTACTGTACAATCTACTAATAAAAGTCTCAATCAATCAATCAATCAATCAATGTTATCCTACAATTTAAGTCAGTTATGGCCCAGTGCGACACCAGCTCTGAGATATTTGTCCCAAGTTTATAAATGATGCGAGAGAAGAACCGCAGAGAAAAACAGCCTGTCGGACGGTTATAGTCCCTATTACCTCGGACTGGGAGTCGCTATCCTTCCCTGTCAAAAAGGAAAAGGCAAATCAATATTGTCATTCACAGGTTCAGATTAAACTCCTTTTGCTTTTACTGCCTCCGTGTTCTTTTTGGGGGGCCATTCAATCTGCCGTAACAGTGACAAATGCATCTCAATCGATTGTTGGTGGGATCAGCAAATTAACAAGTGGAATGTTTTTTTTTTCTTCTCTCTCACTCTATCCCTTTGTGATTTCTTTTTGTCTCTAAAAAAAAAAGCAGGGAGGGAAGCAACGGAGCAAAACACATAAAAAGACGGCAGTCATCAACAAACACAATAAAATCCTGATCTAGAAACTGTTTTTGCGAGGCGAGGAAGTATCGCAAATGTTTTTGCAATTTAGACTCAGTTGCCACAAACCACTAAATGCCCTTAAATAGTATTGTGCACTTAAGGTTTTCAACTGAGAAGTCGTTTAAACTGGTGCTTTATGTACAGCCAGTGATTTCAAACAAAAAGAGGATTAAACACATCCTCTGTGTATCGACAATGTGCTTTTAATAGCTCCTCGTTGGTCCTCAGATGTAAACAAAAATGTGTTGTGTATTTGTACCATATGGACTATACACATATTTCCTAAAAGCTCCGCTCAAACACAACTTTGCAAAGGCAACCAAACCACCCAATGGTTGGATGCATTTTAAAGTAATATTGCGTTAAATCGGCTTGGCTTTTTTGTGAAGCCACCACCATAGTACCAATGATGGCAAAAGAGTGATGATAACCACAGAACCAAAAATGTATCTTACTACATTTAAGCTACCAGGATATTTACAGGGGTTACATTCCATGACCATCCGTGAATGACAAAAAAATGCGAGACACCCATAAAAATGGCTAATTTCGAGACATGGCTCACTCATCCCCCTCTTAATTCGGCGGGACCTCGTCCTTTTTAAACCTACTCAGTGGCCTTGTGGTTAGAGATCGGAGTTCAAACCCCGGCCGAGTCATACCAAAGACTACAAAAATGGGACCCAATACCTCCCTGCTTGGCACTCAGCATCAAGGGTTGGGAATTGGGGGTTATATCACCAAAAAATATTCCCGGGCGTAGCCACTGCTGCTTTCCACTGCTCCCCTCACCTCACACGGGGTGAAACAAGGGGATGGGTCAAATGCAGAGGACAAATTTCACCACAACTAGTGTGTGTGACAATCATTGGTACTTTAACTTTAACCTGCTCAGTGGCCTTGTGGTTAGAGTGTCCGCCCCGAGATCGGTAGGTTGTGAGTTCAAACCCCAGCAGAGTCATACCAAAGACTACAAAAATGGGACCCATTACCTCCCTGCTTGGCACTCAGTATCAAGGGTTGGAATTGGGGGTTAAATCACCAAAAATGATTCCCGGGGGTGGCCACCGCTGCTGCCCGCTGCTCCCCTCACCTCCCAGGGGGTGAAACAAGGGGATGGGTCAAATGCAAAGGACAAATTTCACCACACCTAGTGTGTGTGTGATAATCATTGGTACTTTAACTTTAATTCTACGGCGAGCTTAACATTGACATTTGAAGTTGACTGCAGAAGCTTGCACCGATGTCTCGACGGGACACTGTATATGCTTTACAGAGCATTTTATGCTTCAATATGACGTATTAGTAAAGTTTTCCAATCTAGAGAAATTACGTGTTTTCTGCGGGAAAAATCGGCCAATTTTCAGGGTTTTGTTATAATAAAAAACAAGGAAATGCTATTTTTCTATTTCACTGTACAGTAAAACTACAGACAATGTTAACTAAGTAAAACTGTGTACTAGGGTTGTACGATATACCGGTATTAGTATAGTACCACGATACTAATGAATCATATTCGGTACTATACCGCCTCTGAAAAGTACCGGTCCGCCACAGCTACTTCTAAATCACTAATTCTGGTCTCCATGGCGACAAATAAAGTAAGTTTCTTACAAGTATCATCCCTGCAGGACGAGGAATAGCTAAACACCCTTCACTACACACCGTAGCTCACCGGCGTCAAAATGTAAACAAATACCATTGGTTGATCTACACCTGACATCCACTGTAATGATACCAAGTACAGTAGCGTATCTAGTTGATACTACTATGGACACATGAGGACTTTGAATATGACCAATGTATGATCCTGTAACTACTTGGTATTGGATTGTTACCTAAATTTGTGGTATCATCCAAAACTAATGTAAAGAAGAATAAGTAATTATTACATTTTAACAGAAGTGTAGATAGAACATGTTAAAAGAGAAAGTAAGCATATATTAACAGTAAATAAACAAGTAAATTATTAATTAATTTTCTGCCACTTGTCCTTAATAATTTTGACAAAATAATAGAATGGAAAATGACACAATATGTTACTGCATATGTCAGCAGACTAATTAGGAGGTGTTGTTTGTTTACTTACTACTAAAAGACTAGTTGTCTTGTATGTTCACTATTTTATTTAAGGACAAACTTGCAATAAGAAACATATGTTTAAAGTACTCTAAGATTTTTTTGTTAAAATAAAGCAAATAATGCAATTTTTTGTGGTTCACTTTATTTAGAAAAGTACGGAAAAATACCGAAAAGTATCGAAATAATTTTGGTACCGTTACCAAAATATTGCTATCGGGACAACACTACTGTGTACAGCCAATTTTTCACGCAATATTTTGTTAAACACAGTACTGTATAATGAAACTGAAATAAAGTAAAACTATTCACCCAACCCACCACCACTCAAACTAGTTTATGGCTGTACGTTGTCAACACGGAACGGTAATGTTTTAACTAAACAACTAAAATAAAGTAAAACTACTTACTCAAACGACTTGGTTATATCTTTTTCAACTATACAGCCACATTTGTAGGTAATATTTGACATTACTAACTGTTAACTAAGTGAAACATTGTTGCATGATTGTAAAATACAGTAGTTTAATAGTTTCCGTTAGGTTTCTTAATGCAGTGCAGTTACTTTATTTTAGTTGTATTATATATTGCTTGCTTTTTCTGCCAAACTATTACTTGAAACATTGCCTGTACATTTGAAAAAAGCATAACCATCAAGTAGTTAGTGGTGGGTTGGGTGAGTAGGTTAACTTTATTTTGGTTTTATTATACAATGTTAAACTTTGTCAACCGCTAGGAATGTCAAAATTTCACTTACAACAAGGCCTGGAAAGTAGAAAAAGGTCAAACAATCATGTAGTTTGAGTAGTTGTGGGTAGGATGGATACTTTGACTTTTTTTTAATTGTATTTTACGCTGTTTAACATTAAGGAATCTTAAAATATTGCCAGTGCAGTTGAAAAAAGGTATAACCATCAACTAGTTTGAGTGGTGGTGGGTTGGGTGAGTATTTTTACTTTATTTCAGTTTAATTATACATTACAGTGTATAGATAGCGGTTAGGAATGTCAAAATATTGCTTAAGAAATTGGCTGTACAGTTGAGAAAAGGTATGACCATCAAGTAGTGGGTTGGATGAATAGATTTAATTTATTTTAGTTGTGTTGTTTTACAATACAGTGTTTAACTTGGTTAATATTTAGAAATGTCAAAATATTCCCTAAAAATGTGGCTGTATAGTTGAAAAGGGTATAACCATAAGTAGTTTGAGTAGCGGTGGGTTGGGTGAGTAGTTTTGCTTTATTTTAGTTTTATTAAACACTGGTTGATTTTTCTTTATACTTGTATTAAGAATGTCAAAATATTACCTAAAACATTACATGTATAGTTGAAAAAGATATAACCATCAAGTAGTTTGAGTAGTGGTGGGTTGGGTGAGTAGTTTTACTTTATTTTAGTTTCATTATACACTGGTTGATTTCTCTTTATACTTACATTAGAAATGTCAAAATATAAGTTGAAACACTACCTTTAGAGTTAAAAAGGTATAACCATCAACTAGTTTGAGTAGTGATGGGTTGGGTAAGTAGTTTTACTTTATTTCAGTTTAATTATACATTACAGTGAATAGTTAGCGGTTAGGAATGTCAAAATATTGCTTAAGAAATTGGCGGTACAGTTGAAAAAAGGTATAACCATCAAGATGTTTGTAAGGGCGGGTTGCATGAATAGATGTACTTTATTTTAATTTAGTTGTTTTATTTTACAGTGTTTAATTTGGTTAATATTTAGTCAAAATGTTACTTGAAAATTGACTGTACTGTTGAAAAGGGTATAGCCATAAGTAGTTTGAGTAACGGTGGGTCGGATGAGTAGTTTTACTTTATTTTAGTTTTATTCTACAGTGTTTAATTTGGTTAATAGTTAAAAATGTCAAAATGCTACTTAAACAGTTTGACATGTTAAACATTAAACCTCCCTGCTTGGAACTCAGCATCAAGGGTTGAAATTGGGGGTTAAATCACCATAATGATTCCCGAGCGCGGCCACCACTGCTGCTCACTGCTCCCCTCACCTCCTAGTGGGTGGAACAAGGGGATGGGTCCTATCAGTGGTACTTGAACTTTTTAACTTTAACTTTAAACATTGGCTGTACTGTTGAAAAGGGTATAACCATAAGTAGTTTGAGTACTGGTGGGTCGGATGAGTAGTTTTACTTTATTTTATTTTTATTCTACAGTGTTTAATTTAGTTAATAGTTAAACATGTCAAAATGTTACTTAAACATTGGCTGTACTGTTGAAAAGGGTATAACCATAAGTAGCTTGAGTTATGGTGGGTCGGATGAGTAGTTTTACTTTATTTTAGTTTTATTCTACAGTGTTTAATTTGGTTAATAGTTAAAAATGTCAAAATGTTACTTAAACATTGGCTGTACTGTTGAAAAGGGTATAACCCTAAGTAGTTTGAGTAACGGTGGGTCGGATGAGTAGTTTTACTTTATTTTAGTTTTGTTCTACAGTGTTTAATTTAGTTAATAGTTAAACATGTCAAAATGTTACTTAAACATTGGCTGCACTGTTGAAAAGGGTATAGCCATAAGTAGTTTGAGTACTGGTGGGTCGGATGAGTAGTTTTACTTCATTTTAGTTTTATTCTACAGTGTTTAATTTGGTTAATAGTTAAACATGTCAAAATGTTACTTAAACATTGGCTGTACTGTTGAAAAGGGTATAACCATAAGTAGTTTGAGTAATGGTGGGTCGGATGAGTAGTTTTACTTTATTTTAGTTTTATTCTACAGTGTTTAATTTGGTTAATAGTTAAAAATGTCAAAATGCTACTTAAACAGTTTGACATGTTAAACATTAAACCTCCCTGCTTGGAACTCAGCATCAAGGGTTGAAATTGGGGGTTAAATCACCATAATGATTCCCGAGCGCGGCCACCACTGCTGCTCACTGCTCCCCTCACCTCCTAGTGGGTGGAACAAGGGGATGGGTCCTATCAGTGGTACTTGAACTTTTTAACTTTAACTTTAAACATTGGCTGTACTGTTGAAAAGGGTATAACCATAAGTAGTTTGAGTACTGGTGGGTCGGATGAGTAGTTTTACTTTATTTTATTTTTATTCTACAGTGTTTAATTTAGTTAATAGTTAAACATGTCAAAATGTTACTTAAACATTGGCTGTAGTGTTGAAAAGGGTATAACCATAAGTAGCTTGAGTTATGGTGGGTCGGATGAGTAGTTTTACTTTATTTTAGTTTTATTCTACAGTGTTTAATTTGGTAAATAGTTAAAAATGTCAAAATGTTACATAAACATTGGCTGTACTGTTGAAAAGGGTATAACCCTAAGTAGTTTGAGTAACGGTGGGTCGGATGAGTAGTTTTACTTTATTTTAGTTTTGTTCTACAGTGTTTAATTTAGTTAATAGTTAAACATGTCAAAATGTTACTTAAACATTGGCTGCACTGTTGAAAAGGGTATAGCCATAAGTAGTTTGAGTACTGGTGGGTCGGATGAGTAGTTTTACTTCATTTTAGTTTTATTCTACAGTGTTTAATTTGGTTAATAGTTAAACATGTCAAAATGTTACTTAAACATTGGCTGTACTGTTGAAAAGGGTATAACCATAAGTAGTTTGATTAATGGTGGGTCGGATGAGTAGTTTTACTTTATTTTAGTTTTATTCTACAGTGTTTAATTTGGTTAATAGTTAAACATGTCAAAATGTTACTTAAACATTGACTGTACTGTTCAAAAAGGTATAACCATAAGTAGTTTGAGTACTGGTGGGTCGGCTGAGTAGTTTCACTTTATTTTAGTTTTATTCTACAGTGTTTACTTTGGTTAATAGTTAAAAATGTCAAAATGTTACTTAAACATCGGCTGTACTGTTGAAAAGGGTATAACCATAAGTAGTTTGAGTACTGGTGGGTCGGATAAGTAGTTTTACTTTATTTTAGTTTTATTCTACAGTGTTTACTTTGGTTAATAGTTAAAAATGTCAAAATGTTACTTAAACATTGGCTGTACTGTTGAAAAGGGTATAACCATAAGTAGTTTGAGTAATGGTGGGTCGGATGAGTAGTTTTACTTTATTTTAGTTTTATTCTACAGTGTTTAATTTAGTTAATAGTTAAACATGTCAAAATGTTACTTAAACATTGGCTGTACTGTTGAAAAGGGTATAACCATAAGTAGTTTGAGTACTGGTGGGTCGGATGAGTAGTTTTACTTTTTTTTAGTTTTATTCTACAGTGTTTACTTTGGTTAATAGTTAAACATGTCAAAATGTTACTTAAACATTGGCTGTACTGTTGAAAAGGATATAACCATAAGTAGTTTGAGTACTGGTGGGTCGGATGAGTAGTTTTACTTTTTTTTAGTTTTATTCTACAGTGTTTACTTTGGTTAATAGTTAAACATGCCAAAATGTTACTTAAACATTGGCTGTACTGTTGAAAAGGGTATAACCATAAGTAGTTTGAGTAGTGGTGGTTTGGGTTAGTAGTTTTTCTCTATTTTAGTTTCATTATACAGGGTTTTACTTAGTTAGGAATGTTAAAATGTTACTTAAAACATTAAATGGAAGGTTAATAAAGGAAATGTATTTTAGGCGGAATTGGCAGCACGGAAGATATTGATTCTTTCATTGAGGGCGATGTCAATATGATGGAGTAGTTCACCTGGAAATAAGTTGACGACTGTCAGCAGTGAGGAGTTGAAAAGACTCTTAGGCAGCGCCAAGGAAGATTATCCAGTCAATGTGTCATTGGATTGTCTCTCGAGCGCGTATGCGGTTTTTCGGCTGTAAAAGGAGCCCGCTTGGGGGTCAGAGGTTCACATTCTGAGTGGATCAGCATCATCGCACGCTCAAGTGCTGCATTAATGCTCCAGTCCCATCCGCTTTAGTCAGGTAGAGACGGCGGAGACACACGCAAATCCTCCTCCGCAGCATCGTCTTGATGTCCGCAAACCCAATGGGCATCTGTGCGTCTTAAGAGAAGAATAGAAGTGTTTTGCTGATGGATACAAGTTGATGACTGCAGCTTTGACGGGGCCTTGCATGAGATTTAGTGGCTAATTCCTGTCTTTTTTTTTGTTCGTTTTCATGCAGCCGTCTTCTGACTTTTTGACCCGAGGTAGAACCAGCCAGGTAATACTGGAATGCAAAGAGAGCCATTAAGACTTCAACAAAATGCGGTCAAAGTGGACAAGCCACAAGGAGTCAAAAGTGCAAATGCAGCACATTTTTAGTGCAGCTGTCACTCGTCTTGTCTTGTTTGCTAAAAACTAAATATGTGTTTTTTAATTGTATTAATGGTGTAAAACGTATTATCCCTGCAGTAGGAGCACACACGATTAAGAAGAATATTTTAAGAAGGAAAACAAGTTAATATCTTGGTCAATTTTATAAACTCATTGCAATGAATATGAGACAAGAATAAACACATTTTATTTTTGTATTTATTTTTTAATGTGTTTATTCTTGTTTATTCACTGAAACTTCAATGATGTTCTATTACGCAGGTATTTATTAGTAATAAATATTTTCATTTAAACACTGAAAAATAACATTAAGCATGTGTTACTGCTTAAACAATTAACATGAAATATTAAATATTGCTAATAAAAAACAAAAAAACAAAAAAACATGATGAGACTTAAAGGGGAACTGCACTTTGTTCATTTACAATCCGTATAAGGGACAAGGATACATGTTTTTTGGAGTTTTTTTGCATTTTAACTCGTCATAATCTACTTGTTGTAGATGGCTGACAATGCTGCTAATGGGAGCAATCCATTCTGATTTTAAATCAGTGTAAAATGCATTCAAAAGCGCCAACTATACTTAATTTATGTTCCGTAACCTGCATAATATCTAAGCTGTAGCCACATTGTTATTGTCAGAACGAACACTGAGGTACTGTTTTTCTAACCTAGTAACAGCAGCTGAATGGCTTTTGAGTTTGTAATGCACAACACAATGTGATAGGACACCAATCTGTACTGACTGAAAAACATGAACAATCATATTGCGGTATCTGTAAAGTATTAGCCCACATTTCATGTTTTGTTTGTACACAGCTAGCTTGACAGTATATGTACTGTAGTTGTAACAACACGCAGGACGTGTTGAGTGTATCATGAGCAATATTATAGTAATTCACTCGATGGACAGGTGTCCTAACTGGCCCGGGAAGTTTTTTCCAATTGATTTTGGGCAAGCACACCATTTATGTCAGCATAGCTTGGCTCCAAGTTCCACATTTACAGCAACAAAGTCACGTCGACCTAACTATCTCGGCTTCCAACTGCACCCACATTTCACTCTCTCTTACTGCTCGCTTCTATAAGCAGCAGTTCATCTTCACTATTTTCAGCTTCAAAAAGATATGGTTGTGAATCCTCATTTGTCCAAAAATAGTCGTCTTCACCGCCTGTTGCAATGTCTGCCATGATAAAAAAAATACACTCGCGTTTGACTCAGGGAGTGGGAACACATTTGTTGCTGGAAGTCGGAAGTGCGCTGCTATGGAAACGGAAATAAATGCGCTGAGGAAACAAGTTACGGTATTGCTTAAAATAAGGTAAATACTGTACATATGATTTATTGCAATGAACGTGTCTGTTACTACATTATATATATAGACTTGCTGTGTGTATATAAAATGTTAATGGGGGGTTTGGACATTGTCTTAGAGCAGTGGTTCTTAACCTTGTTGGAGGTACCGAACCCCATTAGTTTCATATGCACATTCACCGAACCATTCTTTAGTGAAAAATATATATTTTTTTTTTTCAAATTCAAGACAAACTTATATGTTTTTGGTAACACTTTAGTATGGGGAACATATTCTAAGTAACAAAGACTTAATTTTGAGTTATTTGGTTATGGCCAGGGTTAGAGGGGTAGGGTTATAATAAGGCCATGCCGAATAAGGCATTAGTAGTACTTAATAATGACTAGTTAAGAGCCAATATGTTACTAATTTGCATGTTCATAGGCAACTAATTAATGGTGAATATGTTCCCCATACTAAAGTGTTACCATGTTTCTTTACTGGTGCACAAAATGAACCGTGCATGAACATCACCTTGTTCAAACAACAAAACCAACACAGTGCATAAACTCACAACAGATTACACACCTGCAAATCAGTGTGACTTCTGCTGTTGCCGTATCCATAATACGCCGATAGGGAGAAATTTTTATTTACACGATAAGTCGGGTGTGTTTTGACCTCCACCGAACCCCTGAGGCCGACTCACCGAACCCCTAGGGTTCGATCGAACCCAGGTTAAGAACCACTGTCTTAGAGGGCTTTGAAGGCTACAATGGTGACTCCCATTAACTGCATCTTGCAAGTGTTTTTTTATCATCTTTAGAATCCTAAAAAGAAAAAAAAATACATGTGTGTTCTTGTATCTCATAATGATTGTGAAGGATAGGCAGCATTTACATCTTTTATTTTTTTTTATTTTAAAATGTTCCTTTTAAGTGCCCAATAAGAATGTTCCACAATTTCATACTGTACTTACCGTATTTTTCGGAGTATAAGTCGCTCCGGAGTATAAGTCGCACCGGCCGAAAATGCATAATAAAGAAGGGAAAAAACATATAAAAGTCGCACTGGAGTATAAGTCGCATTTTTGGGGGAAATTTATTTGATAAAACCCAACACCAAGAATTGACATTTGAAAGGCAATTTAAAATAAATAAAGAATAATGAACAACAGGCTGAATAAGTGTACGTTATATGAGGCATAAATAACCAACTGAGAACGTGCCTGGTATGTTAACGTAACATATTATGGTAAGAGTCATTCAAATAACTATAACATATAGAACATGCTATACGTTTACCAAACAATCTGTCACTCCTAATCGCTAAATCCCATGAAATGTTATACGTCTAGTCTCTTACGTGAATGAGCTAAATAATATTATTTGATATTTTACGGTAATGTGTTAATAACTTCACACATAAGTCGCTCCTGAGTATAAGTCGCACCCCCTACGAAAAAAACTTATAGTCCGAAAAATACGGTAGAAGCTTACTGACACTTTTTTGTTCATAAAAAAAAATAGTAAAGTTCCTCTTTACTATTCATTCTTAATCATATAAAACATTCAGCAATTTTGTGGTAAAATATTGAGTTTTCAGTGCAGCAAGGGCACGATGAATGCTGGAAAATGACTCAAGTTTGCGCTTAATTTGTTGCTTTCGCTATGATTTGACACTGAATTCTCACAAGCAATGCAATACACGCATGCAGGACTGGACATAAACTGTGACTTTTTATACGTGTCACAATTTCTCCTCTTTCCTGCGGGGAGCAAAGGTGACACACCAAAGCCACCAATGATGATTGAATAAGAAAGGTCTGCGTTTTAAGTGCCTGCCTGAGCCTGCTCCTCTGGATTTCCACACTTAGCAGGGGATAAACAAAAAAGGCTCAGGACAAGGGGGCACACATGCACACCGTGTTAGCAACTACTAAAACCAACAGTGTGTGTATACGGCTAAGTCTTTAAATGCAAATGTGTCCCAGATTGTTTTGTGTTGGTTTTTTTTTTTATTCATAGCAATAGCCTGTGGAAAGATTGCATTCCCACCAGAGAGCTGCCCAGTATAACCAGTCATGCCCTGCTCGCCGCTGCACGGCTCAGCTGGTGCACTGTGGAGGTGAACGGTCTTGGCAAAGGCAGAAACTTGTTAAGAAAGAATAATGAGCATGTTTTATTTACATGCACCTATTTCTCGAGATGCGATTCTTGTTTGACGCTAGTAAAAGTCAGCCTACCAGCTCCTGTCCGGCCTTGAAAAAACATTATCAAGTAAAGGAAGATGAACACAAAAATGTGGAGAGTAGTGTGCAATTAGCCGTGTGTACTCTGATAATAATGAGCCAGTATAGTGCAATGAATGACGTATAGGTCACACAAAACAACGCAAAGGACCAAATGATATTCCTTTCTAACATGCAAAAGACTGTCTTTTTATTATATAAGAAACATTTTTAACTTTTTTTTTTTTAATCAAGTACGGTAAACAATCACTGGTAGCAAGTATAAGATGTGGATCAGAATAATTTAAAAACGAATATTACTCTATTGGTGGGAATTATTCTGAAATATTTGATTTAATTTTATTTGTGTTGTATTTTTTATTCCTTAAGGTGGTATTAAGGTGACGTCACTGTGTTCAGTGTTGGATATCCTAAAAAAAAAACATTGTGGCATAAAAGCATTTTAACAAAACAAAAAAAAAATACACAATCCGTAAGAATAGAATGTATTTTTGCATATAAAAGGTATAAATAAGAGTAGAATAAAAATTAGGACATGATACAATTGTGAATACAATACAATACAAGTGTATGTACGCTTGAACTAGGAAATTGAAATGTCATTGTGCTTTGTGCAGCCTTTCGAGGCACACGCGATTAAGGTCTATATAAATAAAATTGGATTGATTGATTAAATACCAATCAAAAATAAATGGATTAAAGTAAATAGATAAATAAATACGAGCAATTAAAAATTAAAAATAATTTTTAAAAGTGAATCCAAATGTTGCTACGTTTCCTTTAACTCTGACATTGACTTATCTTGAATCTCATTATTATAAATAAATGATAAATGGGTTGTACTTGTATAGCGCTTTTCTACCTTCAAGGTACTCAAAGCGCTTTGACACTACTTCCACATTTACCCATTCACACACACATTCACACACTGATGGAGGGAGCTGCCATGCAAGGCGCTTATCAGCACCCATCAGGAGCAAGGGTGAAGTGTCTTGCTCAGGACACAACGGACATGACGAGGTTGGTACTAGGTGGGGATTGAACCAGGGACCCTCGGGTCGCGCACGGCCATTCTTCCACTGCGCCACGCCGTCCCATTATGATCTCCTTATGTAAATCACAACTATTTATTCATGAGAACGTTTTTCAATATGTATTGTATTTGTGTGTGTGACAAGTGAGCATTGGAAGTGAACAAAAATGTGTGTAAGAAATTGCCATGAAATGGAAAAGGGGCAGGAATAAATCAGATCTGCTTCTTCCTACTCCTTTTCATGTTGTAATGAAAAACGGGAAAGATGTGATACACCCTCTTGTAACTGTATGCATGTTAGAAATGAATTAAAACCATAACCATATTTTGTAGTTTTTTTGCCTCCGCGACCGCTGAAGCCGCACACCGCTTGGCCTGTCGGTACCTGTCCGCTGCCTCAGGAGTCCCATGAGCCAAAAGAACCCGATAGGACTCCTTCTTCAGCTTGACGGCATCCCTCACCGCCGGTGTCCACCAACGGGTTCTAGGATTACCGCCACGACAGGCACCAACTACCTTGCGGCCACAGCTCCGATCAGCCGCCTCGACAATAGAGGTGCGGAACATGGTCCACTCGGACTCAATGTCCAGCACCTCCCTCGTGACATGTTCAAAGTTCTTCCGGAGGTGGGAATTGAAACTCTCTCTGACAGGAGACTCTGCCAGACGTTCCCAGCAAACCCTCACAATGCGTTTGGGCCTGCCAGGTCTGTCCGGCATCCTCCCCCACCATCGCAGCCAACTCACCACCAGGTGGTGATCGGTAGAAAGCTCCGCCCCTCTCTTCACCCGAGTGTCCAAAACATGAGGCCGCAAATCCGATGACACAACTACAAAGTCGATCATAGAACTGCGGCCTAGGGTGTCCTGGTGCCAAGTGCACATATGGACACCCTTATGCTTGAACATGGTGTTCGTTATGGACAATCCGTGACGGGCACAAAAGTCCAATAACAAAACACCACTTGGGTTCAGATCCGGGCGGCCATTCTTCCCAATCACGCCTCTCCAGGTTTCACTGTCGTTGCCAATATGAGCGTTGAAGTCCCCCAGTAGAACGAGGGAATCACCCGGGGGACCACTCTCAAGTACTCCCTCGAGTGAATCCAAAAAGGGTGGGTACTCTGAGCTGCTGTTTGGCGCGTAAGCGCAAACAACAGTCAGGACCCGTACCCCCACCCGAAGGCGGAGGGAAGCTACCCTCTCGTCCACCGGGTTGAACTCCAACATGCAGGCTCTGAGCCGGGGGGGCAACAAGAATTGCCACCCCAGCCCGTCGCCTCTCACTGCTGGCAACGCCAGAGTGGAAGAGAGTCCAGCCACTCTCGAGAGAACTGGTTCCAGAGCCCTTGCTGTGCGTCGAGGTGAGTCCGACTATATCCAACCGGAACTTCTCTACCTCGCGCACTAGCTCAGGCTCCTTCCCCCCCAGCGAGGTGACGTTCCACGTCCCAAGAGCTAGCTTCTGTAGCCGAGGATCGGACCGCCAAGTGCCCTGCCTTCGGCTACCGCCCAGCTCACATTGCACCCGACCTCTATGGCCCCTGCTATGGGTGGTGAGCCCATTGGAGGGGGGACCCACGTTGCCTCTTCGGGCTGTGCCCGGCCGGGCCCCATGGGGACAGGCCCGGCCACCAGGCGCTCGCCATCGTGCCCCAACTCCGGGCCTGGCTCCGGAGGGGGGCCCCGGTGACCCGCGTCCGGGCGAGGGAAATCTGAGTCTCGGTTCTTGCATTTCCATAGAAGTCTTCGAGCTCGGACATGGGAGGAGTTCGGGGAAGCCATGGAAAACGACTTCCGGACGGCTTCGAAGCGATTCTGGACCACCATCCGCCGCCTCAGGAAGGGGAAGCAGTGCACTACCAACACCGTGTATGGTGCGGATGGTGTTCTGCTGACCTCGACTGCGGAAGTTGTGGATCGGTGGAGGGAATACTTCGAAGACCTCCTCAATCCCACCAACACGTCTTCCTATGAGGAAGCAGTGCCTGGGGAGTCTGTGGTGGGCTCTCCTATTTCTGGGGCTGAGGTTGCTGAGGTAGTTAAAAAGCTCCTCGGTGGCAAGGCCCCGGGGGTGGATGAGATCCGCCCGGAGTTCCTTAAGGCTCTGGATGCTGTAGGGCTGTCTTGGTTGACAAGACTCTGCAGCATCGCGTGGACATCGGGGGCAGTACCTCTGGAATTGGCAGACCGGGGTGGTGGTTCCTCTCTTTAAAAAGGGGAACCGGAGGGTGTGTTCTAACTATCGTGGGATCACACTCCTCAGCCTTCCCGGTAAGGTCTATTCAGGTGTACTGGAGAGGAGGCTACGCCGGATAGTCGAACCTCGGATTCAGGAGGAACAGTGTGGTTTTCGTCCTGGTCGTGGAACTGTGGACCAGCTCTATACTCTCGGCAGGGTCCTTGAGGGTGCATGGGAGTTTGCCCAACCAGTCTACATGTGCTTTGTGGACTTGGAGAAGGCATTCGACCGTGTCCCTCGGGAAGTCCTGAGGGGAGTGCTCAGAGAGTATGGGGTTTCGGACTGTCTGATTGTGGCGGTCCGCTCCCTGTATGTGTATCAGTGTCAGAGCTTGGTTCGCATTGCCGGCAGTAAGTCGGACACGTTTCCGGTGAGGGTTGGACTCCGCCAAGGCTTCCCTTTGTCACCGATTCTGTTCATAACTTTTATGGACAGAATTTCTAGGCGCAGTCAAGGCGTTGAGGGGATCTGGTTTGGTGGCTGCAGGATTAGGTCTCTGCTTTTTGCAGATGATTTGGTCCTGATGGCTTCATCTGGCCAGGATCTTCAGCTCTCACTGGATCGGTTCGCAGCTGAGTGTGAAGCGACTGGGATGAGAATCAGCACCTCCAAGTCCGAGTCCATGGTTCTCGCCCGGAAAAGGGTGGAGTGCCATCTCCGGGTTGGGGAGGAGATCTTGCCCCAAGTGGAGGAGTTCAAATACCTCGGAGTCTTGTTCACGAGTGAGGGAAGAGTGGATCGTGAGATCGACAGGCGGATCGGTGCGGCGTCTTCAGTAATGCGGACGCTGTATCGATCCGTTGTGGTGAAGAAGGAGCTGAGCCGGAAGGCAAGGCTCTCAATTTACCGGTCGATCTACGTTCCCATCCTCACCTATGGTCATGAGCTTTGGGTTATGACCGAAAGGACAAGATCACGGGTACAAGCGGCCGAAATGAGTTTCCTCCGCCGGGTGGCGGGGCTCTCCCTTAGAGATAGGGTGAGAAGCTCTGTCATCCGGGGGGAGCTCAAAGTAAAGCCGCTGCTCCTCCACATCGAGAGGAGCCAGATGAGGTGGTTCGGGCATCTGGTCAGGATGCCACCCGAGGGCCTCCCTAAGGAGGTGTTTAGGGCATGTCCGACCGGTAGGAGGCCACGAGGAAGACCCAGGACACGTTGGGAAGACTATGTCTCCCGGCTGGCCTGGGAACGCCTCGGGATCCCCCGGGAGGAGCTGGACGAAGTGGCTGAGGAGAGGGAAGTCTGGGCTTCCCTGCTTAGGCTGCTGCCCCCGCGACCCGACCTCGGATAAGCGGAAGAAGATGGATGGATGGATGGATGGATATTTTGTAGTCCAGTTGCCAGTCGGGTGACACTGTATTTGCATGTGCATGGAAAAAAAGGGCTCGTAACTGTGAATCGGTTCTGACCGTTCACTTAAAAGAGTCATTCAAAAGACTCAATTCGTTCACGAATGTCACATCTCTAGCGTTTTTCACTGGGGATCTATACCGTGTCTTATGGTAGCGGTTCCTAATTGGGTTGATCCAGGAAGACCGTTAAGATTCTGGTCTAATAATACAGCTATCTGTATTTATTTTTTTATCCAACTGACCGTCTTAATTATGACACGCTGTCACATTTAGTTCAAGTGCAAATGAGGAATAAGGAAGCAACAACACACAAAAGTTTGTAACTATAATATTTCCTCTTAGTCCCACAAAGTCACGCACGCTAATAAGAGTTAGTGTCAGTCTGAAGTGAAGACGCTTTATCAACCATCCTCTAAGCCAGGGGTCTCCAACCTTTTCAGCACCACGGACCGGTTTAAAGTACGCATTATTTTCAGGGACTAGCTTTCCACTTGTGCCAAATAAATACAGCAAAAATAAGTGCATGAAAAATACAACTCACTACAACGCTGAATTAGTAGGAGCCCAGGGCTTGTTTCTTTGCAATGAGATCCCCAGCAGATTACCATCAACCGGCTGATGGAAATCAGCTATAAGTTACAATCTGTCACATTTATATTGTATATGTTCATCAATGTGTGGCCCTGCGATGAGGTGGCGACTTGTCCAGGGTGTACCCCGCCTTCCGCCCGAATGCAGCTGAGATAGGCTCCAGCACCCCCCGCGACCCCAAAAGGGAAAAGCGGTAGAAAATGGATGGATGGATGTTCATCAATGTGCATTGTATCATGTCACAAAGTTATAACAAATGGCAACTTCCTATGAGGAATTTTATTGTACATCTATAAAAAAGCTTATTGGTGTGTCTAGTGGGACAGAAAGTTAAGTCGTTTGCAGTCGTTTATAAATTATTTAATGTTTCTCTGCAGCCCGGTAGCAAATGCGTCACGGACCGGTACCGGTCCCCAGACCGGTGGTTGGGGACCACTGCTCTAAGCGATCTAATAATCCACAGGCCAATATTAATCCACTCAATAAATGAAAAATTTAAGTAACTACCAGATCTTTCTATTTATATAATACACACAACTCAGACACATATACATCGGTAGCTCAATATGGCTTCCGGTCCGTCACTCAAATAGGTCCGTGTAAAACCTAAACAAATTCCTACTGTTACAAAATGCATACCCACCTAACATGCTAATTGATTGTAACAACTTATATACTTGATATGATATATCATATACACGGTTTGTGCTCTGTACATGAAAGCCATACATAAATAGTGTTTACTTTATTATTTATTACTTCAGTACTATTATTCTACAAACCCCGTTTCCATATGAGTTGGGAAATTGTGTTAGATGTAAATACAAACGGAATACAAGGATTTGCAAATCATTTTCAACCCATATTCAGTTGAATATGCTACAAAGACAACATATTTGATATTCAAACTGATAAACATTTTTTTTTTTTGCAAATAATCATTAACTTTAGAATTTGATGCCAGCAACACGTGACAAAGAAGTTGGGAAAGGTGGCAATAAATACTGATAAAGTTGAGGAATGCTCATCAAACACTTATTTGGAACATCCCACAGGTGTGCAGGCTAATTGGGAACAGGTGGGTGCCATGATTGGGTATAAAAACAGCTTCCCAAAAAATGCTCAGTCTTTCACAAAAAAGGATGGGGCGAGGTACACCCCTTTGTCCACAACTGCGTGAGCAAATAGTGAAACAGTTTAAGAACAACATTTCTCAAAGTGCAATTGCAAGAAATTTAGGGATTTCAACATCTACGGTCCATAATATCATCAAAAGGTTCAGAGAATCTGGAGAAATCACTCCACATAAGCGGAATGGCCGGAAACCAACATTGAATGATCGTGACCTTCGATCCCTCAGACGGCACTGTATCAAAAACCGACATCAATCTCTAAAGGATATCACCACATGGGCTCAGGAACACTTCAGAAAACCACTGTCACTAAATACAGTTCGTCGCTACATCTGTAAGTGCAAGTTAAAGCTCTACTATGCAAAGTAAAAGCCACTTATCAACAACATCCAGAAACGCCGCCGGCTTCTATGGGCCCGAGATCATCTAAGATGGACTGATGCAAAGTGGAAAAGTGTTCTGTGGTCTGACGAGTCCACAATTCAAATTGTTTTTAGAAATATTCGACATCGTGTCATCCGGACCAAAGGGGAAGCGAACCATCCAGACTGTTATCGACGCAAAGTTCAAAAGCCAGCATCTGTGATGGTATGGGGGTGCATTAGTGCCCAAGTCTTGGGTAACTTACACATCTGTGAAGGCACCATTAATGCTGAAAGGTACATACAGGTTTTGGAACAACATATGCTGCCATCTAAGCGCCGTCTTTTTCAGCAAGACAATGCCAAGCCACATTCAGCACGTGTTACAACAACGTGGCTTCGTAAAAAAGAGTGCGGGTACTTTCCTGGCCCGCTTGCAGTCCAGACCTGTCTCCCATCAAAAATGTGTGGCGCATTATGAAGCATAAAATACGACAGCGGAGACCCCGGACTGTTGAACGACTGAAGCTCTACATAAAACAAGAATGGGAAAGAGTTCCACTTTCAAAGCTTCAACAATTAGTTTCCTCAGTTCCCAATCGTTTATTGAGTGTTGTTAAAATAAAAGGTGATGTAACACAGTGGTGAACATGCCCTTTCCCAACTACTTTGGCACGTGTTGCAGTCATGAAATACTAAGTTAATTATTATTTGCAAAAAAAAAAAAAAAGTTTATGAGTTTGAACATCAAATATCTTGTCTTTGTAGTGCATTCAATTGAATATGGGTTGAGAAGGATTTGCAAATCATTGTATTCCGTTTATATTTACATCTAACACAATTTCCCAACTCATATGGAAACGGGGTTTGTAAATATTAGAGAAACAAGCAGTAGAAAATGGATGGATGGATAGACTGACTATATGTTGTTTCACATCATTTATGTTTTGTACAGCGCTTTGTGATTTTATCTGTGAAAAGTGCTTTATAAATAAAATGTACTTACTTACTTACTTAGTATAATTGTAATTAATAGAAACACAGTGATGGATCTGTGTGGTGTTTACAAGATGATGACATCACAATTGCATTGCACCTTGTACTGCAAACATAGTTGACTTGTTTAAACCTAAAAAGCAGGTGTTGATAGCAGACTTCCCTGCTGTGAGATGTTACATGATGTTGTTGGTGTACAACCTCTTGTGCCATCCGTCCATGTTCTACCGCTTGTCCCTCTCGGGGTTGTGGGGGGTGCTGGGGCATATCCCAGCTGCACTCGGGCGGAAGGCGGCGTACACCCTGGACAAGTCGCCACCTCATCACAGGGCCAACAGATAGACAACATTCTCACTCACATTCACACACTCGGGACAATTTAGTGTTGCCAATCAACCTATCCCCAGGTGCATGTCGTTGATAAAATGCTAATAAAAATGCCTTATCAACTTTTGTATTCACACAAACTACATAAAGGGTTGTAATTTGGGTTAATACGGTATACCGGTATTAATATAGGGAGAACGGATGCATTTTGGCTTAAAAATGTACGATAAAGGTGAAGTTATAACACTGAAACGCCCCCAGGAAGAGGTGCTTTATGACATGGCTAGCTAGCTAGCGGCTAACATCCATCCGCCGTCGGCAGTGTTTTAGCTACTTCTAAATCACTAATCCTGGTCTCCATCGCGACAAATAAAGTAAGTTTCTTACAAGTATCATCCCTGCAGGACGAGGAATAGCTAAACATGTTTCTCTACACACCGTAGCTCACCGGCATCAAAATGTAAACAAACGCCATTGGGGGGTCTACACCTAACATCCACTGTAATGATATCAAGTACAGGCACATATCTAGTTGATACTACTATGATTACGTCGATATTTTTTGGCATCACAACATCTTTTGTTTTTTTTAAATTCATATTATGTTTATAAACTCAGGAAATATGTCCCTGGACACATGAGGACTTTGAATATGACCAATGTATGATCCTGTAACGACTTGGTATCACATTGATACCCAAATTTGTGGTATCATCCAAAACTAATGTAAAGTATCAAACAACAGAAGAATAAGTGATTATTACATTTTAACAGAAGTGTAGATAGAACATGTTAAAATAGAATGTAAGCAGATATTAACAGTAAATGAACAAGTAGATTAATAATTCATTTTCTACCACTTGTCCTTAATAATGTTGACAAAATAATAGAATGATAAATGATAAATGACATAATATGTTACTGCATATGTCAGCAGCTAAATTAGGAGCCTTTGTTTATTTACTTACTACTAAAAGACAAGTTGTCTTGTATGTTCACTATATTATTTAAAGACTTAACTGCAATAAGAAACATATGTTTAATGTACCATAAGATTTGTTGTTAAAATAAAGCCAATAATGCAATTTTTTTGTGGTCCCCTTTATTTAGAAAAGTATCGAAAAGAACCGAAATAATTTTAGGACCGGTAACGGTACCAAAATATTGGTATCGTTACAACACTATAAAGTACTAATAATAGTAAGGAATATCGATATTGGTATTGATAAAATCCTAACGAAATGTGTCCCTCCTTTTCACACAAGTGTACATTGTGCAGGACTTAAGGATCATATAAATCAACTTAACACCGTTGTTATTAAAGTGTGAGTAGGTTACGTCCTGGTTTATAAGCATTAGATGATTAGATGCACATTTTTACATATTTATGCAGATCCGGACCAAATTTAAATGTGTTCTTACCTGACTTTCATGACCATCGTTTGTGTAGTTTTTATGTAGTACAACAAACAAACGAAACGGTGATCCAAACAATAGCTGAAGTTAGTGGTATAACACAGAGTGACAGGTGTGCCGTTTGAGGCCGCTGATGAAGAAGAACAAAGGACGTCGGTTATGGGATCAAGTCGAGTCTTCTTCGTGCTTTCTTCACACACACACACACACACACACACACACACAACAAGGTGTGTCCCCTTTTGCAGTCATGTTAAAGCAGTCAGGTATTTACGCTCCTGCTCGGCTTATCAGATTTCAGGAGCTGCCCTGAGGCGCTGTAACACAAAAAGATAGATAGTCATCCAGGCATGACCTCAGACATTGACACAACACAACACACACTCACAGACACACACACACACACACACACACACGGTATATCAACGACAACTCGTGCATAACACCAGAAACGATCAGCACGATCATGCATGCCTTTATCAATGTTATTATTATACATTAGCGTATTCACCGGAATGAAAGGTGGCTTATTGTCACTAGGGAGGGGTTTTGTTAATTATGCACAATTTTACTGTCATTGTGTCCATTTCACACGACATGAAAAGAGCTGAACTTGCATTTCTTTTTCCTCATGCTTTCTTTTTTTTTTTATGTGTATTTATTAATTTGATAAGGAAAATCACAACACAAGCACTGAGAAAACAGACACTTATTTTTCCCCTTTTTTTGATCCGCCAACCCCCCCCCCCCCCACACACACACACACACACACACAAAAAATAAAAATGATTAAAAAAAATAAAAACAAATACACATTTATTTATTTTTTTATTACAGCAAAATAATAAAAGTTAAAAAAAAAAGGCTTTCTTTTTAAAGAAGCCATATATGTAGACTACGTTTTTACTTCTGGTGACGTCGCATGTGATTTCACATCAAACTCATGCCTGCAGGCTGCGGAGTCCGTTTATGTACCTGTAATCATTTTAAGGCATCTTCTCTCTACCACCATGACTAGAAGATAGATAGACCGGTAGAAAGTAGAAGCTGAGTGAGTTAGAAAAAAGAAAAAAAAGAAAGAAAAAAAAAGATGGGAGAATTTGAAAGATGTGCTAAATCTACTTTGCCGGTGCGATTTTTTTCAATGCTGAAAGTGACTGCGACTTTCGACAAACTGGAACAATAATGCGATGATTGGTTTGGCGAGGGGTCAAAGGTCAAATAATGTAGGTGACAGCTTGCACTTTGAAGTTTCGCATGCATGTCCCCTCCCCACCCACCTCCTTCGCACGCCTTTCCTCATCGTCCCCGAGGCGCTCTGTCGTCCTCCTCCACCCTTTGCATTCCCAGCCTTTCTCTTTCACTGTCTCCTCCAACACATATTTTAAACACCGCTCCGTTTTAAGTTCCACCTGCTCGCTGCTAAAAATTCTGCATGTACTGTACTGACAATCCTTTATTTTGCAGTGAAAAATCATCTATTTTGTCATTTTAAGGCAAGGCAAGAAACGTTTATTTAATTAGTACACTGCAAAAAAGAGCTGTCAAATTAAAAGGAAAAAAAAGACTAGATTTTAGGAAAAAATACTAGTCAAATCAACTAGTTGTATGGATAGATATTTTACTTGACAAAACATCCTAAATTAGGATTTCTACATTTCAAAATTTGTAGGACTTTGCATTATTCAACTTGCAACTCTTAAATCAAGCATCCTTAAGATGTTGTAGAATCTTTAAACGAGATTTTCTAAGAGGGAGGAAACCAAAATTTCTTATTTGAATAGTTATTTTCTAAATTTTAACATAATTAAACTATAATAGAAAACAATTAAGAATTAGTTGATGACTAAAAGTATGTAAATAACCCTTAAAACTAGGGACATTTCTAGAATTTTAAATCTTGGCAAGTGGTAAGTGTGGACAAGTGTGGACAAGGCAAATCAAAATGCTTTAGAACAAGGGTGTCAAACGTACGGCCCGCGGGACGAATCAGGCTCGCGAACAGGTTTTACCCGGCCCGCGGGATAAGTTTGCTAAGTATAAAAATGAGCCGAAATATTTATATGAAAGAAACTGCTGTTCTAAATGTGTCCACTAGATGTCGCAATAGCAATTATTTGTATCTGTAGATGGTGCTACATATGTAAAAAAAAATAAACCACATGATGTTAGTACAGCAGTCGAGGAAAATGATCAAACTACATAAATAACATCCTGTAATTTAAATTTTGATATTATTTTTTTATCTTGATAGATTGAAAATTAACACCGATGAGTTGACTGATAAACATTATCACATAATTTATTAAGAAAGTATCAATAACAACAAATAAAGATAAAATGATATTAACCGCAATATGTAAGTGTAAAAAAAACAACAACAACAACATTAATTTTTAAATAAGGAAAACAATCTGAAGTTTACTTTTAAGTTATCGTGACGTGATTTTAGCATACCGGCCCACTTGGGAGTAGATTTTTCTCCATGTGGCCTCGATCTAAAATTAGTTTGACACCCCTGCTTTAGAAGGCAAAAATAATATCATAAAAAAGAATAAAACAAATCTAATTAAAATCAAAGAGTACTTTCAGCTGTCATATATATATGCAATATTAAATGAAATGGTTTTTCAGCCTGGATTTGAACAGTTATATTAGATAAATACAAATTAAGGAATAGACCCCATGGTGTCATACTGTAACTATTTAGAACTCCTGAGCCACTGCACACTAAAGAGTGACATTTTCTCAAAAACCCTACTGACTTGGCCATGCTATTATATTTTTTGTTTCTTTGTTTTTTTAGGAATATACCACATGGTGGCGGTCTATAAGGTGTATTGATGACTTCAAAATTTCTCACACAGCCAGCCTAAACAAGATTTTGTTTGTGGCTCCATTTCTGTCTGTAAGTCGGTAATCAAATTGAACCCTCCAAAGCTCCAAGTGTCACTAGTTATTGATAATATAAACATCTAAATTGATCTGGAACTAGTCAGAGCCCTTCTGATCATGTGGCCACTTACTGTATTTTTCGGAGTATAAGTCGCACCGGAGTATAAGTCGCACCTGCCGAAAATGCATAATAAAAAAGGAAAAAAACATATATAAGTCGCACTGGAGCCCGGTCAAACTATGAAAAAAACTGCGACTTATAGTCCGAAAATTATGGTACTAGTGGTTGTGACCCGAAACAACTGCAAAGAGTGTTTATGCCATGAGCCGGCCCTGCACACCGCTATACGAAACAGTAATTTAGGGTGTTTAGCCGAATCTCCACCAAATTTGGAACAAACCTTTAAGGAGTGAAAAGTACACGTTTTTAAAATCGGAGCAAAATTTGTTAAAAACATGTCCATCATCAGGCAAAATAATTTTGCAAGGTTTATACTGTAGCAACTCATGGGGCATAAGTCATTGGACATTTGTCTCATGATTATAAAACTGAGTGTAGTATTGCATTGATCCTAGCTTGTCTTTCAAAGCATTTTGATGATGACCTGTAGGGGGCGCACAGTCATGTGTAAATATAGAGTACAGTCTCGTTTCTCACAATTAATTGGTTGCAGACCCAACCAGGAGTGGGTTTCTTATTTAAAAATTGAATACTTTCATAGTTAATACAAAACTGTCTTGTTCCACAGGTGGATTTTTGTTTTGTATTTTCGTCCATTTCCTGTCTGCGCTTTTATTTTCTTCGTTAGATGTCCTGTTTTCTTTTTCGCTGTCAACTTCACCTCCGGTTAGAGCGCTGGTTTCCTCACCTCTTTCTGACTCGCCATCAGAAGGGTTAATCAATCAATCAATCAATCAATGTTTATTTATATAGCCCTAAATCACAAGTGTCTCAAAGGGCTGCACAAGCCACAACAACATCCTCGGTACAGAGCCCACATAAGGGCAAGGAAAAACTCACCCCAGTGGGACGTCGATGTGAATGACTATGAGAAACCTTGGAGAGGACCGCATATGTGGGTAACCCCCCCCCCCTATAGGGGAGACCGAATGCAATGGATGTCGAGTGGGTCTCACATAATATTGTGAGAGTCCAGTCCATAGTGGATCCAACATAATAGTAAGAGTCCAGTCCATAGTGGGGTCAGCAGGAAACCATCCCGAGCGGAGACGGGTCAGCAGCGCAAAGATGTTCCCAACCGATGCACAGGCGAGCGGTCCACCCCGGGTCCCGACTCTGTAATAATAAACGAGCACCGTTGTTTTTTTGGTTTCTTTTGTTTTGTTTTCTGCATTCTGCTTGTTTTTTTTGTTATTATTTGTTCCTGCTTGTGCTTGTTTAAAGACCCATCATCTGAGTCTTTCACAATTGTCTCTGCACCACAGGGTCCAGACCATCTCAGTGACAGTTTGCAATCTTCTAAATATGCTTTGTAACATTTTAAAGCCTACGAGACATGAAATAACAGCCTTATAGTCACCTATACACTTGTTTTACCCAATATAATAGGCATAATGTTAGAAAATAAGACATATGCTGCACATATGAGACATAAATAAAACAGTACCATATGAAAACACTGCAACGTGTTCAATAATGATGATCCATTTAGGACCACGGCTTTGTTCATTTAAGTTTATTCTTGAAAATGCTTAATTTAGGCCCAAAGCACACATGCAACATTTGCTTAAATATGTAAATGTTTGACGAATAATAGGGCGTTGTTAAACTTGGAGCCGTGATATGATTTTCAAATAATATATTTTTTAAATGCTATAGAGTTAAGCCGCAGATTTCTAAGTACGGAGTGGCTTTTATAATAAAAGCTATTCTGAGCCATTTATTGCATCATACAAAAGCCTCAACCAAATAACTGGATAAAATAATGACAGAGAAGATTAGAAATTATGTGATTTGGTCATTTTAAATTAACTGGGTTAGCATTAATAGCAGGATTTGGCTCACTCATACTGGTGTAGGGGTTGATTACATTACTAAACTTATTTATATTATTTATCATGTCAAGCAGGCCCTGTGATGAAGTGGCGACTTGTCCAGGGTGTACCCCGCCTTCCGCCCGAATGCAGCTGAGATAGGCTCCAGCACCCCCCGCGACCCCAAAAGGGACAAGCGGTAGAAAATGGATGGATGGATCATGTCAAGCAGGATGCTTTGTTTCCAATACAGATATGTCAAGAAAACAGCAACTTTTCTAAATTTCGGAAGCATGATAATAATATGTAATATGTAATAATAATATGTAATAATAATCAATAGTTTGCAGTAAAAACGGAAGCTTCATGACAGGATTTTCTAGTCTAAAACGACAAAACTGGCCCTCTGAAGCTCCTGAGTGCATGAATATATATGCAACCTACTCAGTGGCCTAGTGGTTAGAGTGTCCGCCCTGAGATCGGTAGGTTGTGAGTTCAAATCCCGGCCGAGTCATACCAAAGACTATTAAAATGGGACCCATTACCTCCCTGCTTGACACTCAGCATCAAGGGTTGGAATTGGGGGTTAAATCACCAAAAGTGATTCCCGGGCGTGGCTACCGCTGCTACCCACTACTCCCCTCACCTCCCAGGGGGTGAAGAAGGGGATGGGTCAAATGCAAAGGACACATTTCACCACACCTGTGTGTGTGTGACAATCATTGGTACTTTAATGTATGACAAAAACATATAAAAATCAAAAACTGTGCCATATAATGAATAGTTTGCAGTAAAAATGGAAGCTTCATGACAGGGTTTTCTAGTCTAAAACGACAAAACTGGCCCTCTGAAGCTCCTGAGTGCATGAAGTTGTCCACTTTGTCAACATGTGTGATGATTCAAACAAGCACTTACGCCCTGTCGCATTTTACCCACTGCAAACAAGACTTTATTGGAGAGTTACGACGCCACTGAGAAATAAATTGTTTTGTAAAAACAATTTTTTAGCCTTAGGGATGGAAGTGAGATGTGTTGCACGGCAGCCCCCTACCACTACCACCACCATCATAGCCACTTCAAGGCAACACACTCCACACACACACACACACACATATGAATGTACGTGCACGCCACTCCTCTGTCACTATACCTGCTTCACGCTCATGCACGTGCCTGCTTTAAGATCATGTCCTGTGCAAGCGTCCCCAGAGTGTCAGGCCTTCGCGCGGCGTCTTAAGCAGAAGACATTTGTACCCTCTGATGAAGAGCTGCAAAACGCCACCACTTCCATAGAGCTCCCCGGGGTGGGAGACACGAGAGGAGACACAAAGAGAACCACACAGCATGCAGACAGAGGGAGACAGAGGAAGGGGAAAAGAACCAGACCCACCAGATATTGACACTTTTGGATAATACTACATGAAACCTTTCGTTTTACTACCACATTGGTGACTCACATTTACAACGTCTTATGTAAAATAATGACAATAAAATAACCTGTTACAGAATCAAACTGTTGCTTTCATAAACAAGATTTGTTTTTTCTTTAATGTTATTTACTTATTTTAATTAGATTGTTGAATGGGTCCCACTCAGCCCATAACCTAAGGTCACCGCCCCGTATACACACATTCAGTGTGCTTACATGCACTAAAAAAACTATTAGTAACTTAATTTGGTTGAAACTAGCTTTTTTTTTTTTTTTTTAATTACATCTGATTTAGCTTTTTGACTTTTTATTAAAATGGCATTTAACATATCCAGATGACGTGATTGTAAATCAGTTTCCGCATGCATGTTTACACTCCAGTGCTTTGATCATTAGATGCTGCGTTTTACGTGATTGCTAGTCTTCCCATGGTGCACTACATGATCAGAAAAGTGTTTGAACCAGTGGTGTCATTCGGCCGTTTTAGGGGGGCTTAAAACATCCTTAAAGTCCCCTAAAATAGTTGGTGTTTTTTTTTCCTTAAAATGTATGTTTTTTTACATTGCTTATTACAAAACTAACTGATATAAAGTAGCCAGAATGTGTCATGTCTGTGATCATGTTTTGTTTAGTTATGTTTTGCTTGGTTTTTGGACACTTTTTAGTTCTTGTCTTCACTCCCTTTGTCACTATAGTAACCATTAGTTTCACCTGGTTCACATCGTCATGTCACGCACCTGTCTCACAATTTCACATTTTGAGTCACGCACCTGTTTTCACTAATCATGTCATCACTATTTAGGCAGTCAGCCTGGCGACATCACTCTTGACACACTCTTGACACTCTGTTTCATGTTCATAGTCCATGCTGCCCTGTTCACGTCATCGCAAGTAAGTTTTGCTGATTAATGCCACAGTTAGTGTCTTTTGTTTTTTTGTACATAGTTCTGCCTTCGTGCGAGTTTTTGTTTTTATAGCCAAGTTTTGTACTTCCGCCCTTGTGCACGCCTTTTGTTTATTCATTTTTTGAGTGTTAAAATTAAATATGTATTTACCTTCACACCATGTCCGGTCCAAATCATTTGCACCATGGGAAAACAAACCACGCCAAAGTCCAAGTCTTGACAGAATGTGAGTTTTAATGATAATGTTTCACTTAAATATAATCATAAATAGATCCAGTTTTCCTGTACTTTGTAGTGTAAAATATAGGTCTGATTTATGTAGAATTATCATCAGTGAATAAAAACACAGAATTATTATAATTATTATTACTAATGCATCTACTGGGATATAAGCCTCCCCTTATCATGATCCGTTGCCCGGGTCATGTTTTGTTTAGTTTGATATTTCCTTAGTTGCAGTGACGTGCAGTCAGGGGAGGCAGGTGAGGCGGGGCCTCACGTGCCATCATGGAATAAAAAAAAATGTACAAAGACAAAAAATTCATTAAATTGTCATATGTATCCAGTGATTATACTATAAAGTTATTTATAGTTATTTTATATTGCTTTTATTCAAAATCGCTGAATTTTCACATTTGCCATTCAAATACTGAGAAGAGACTTGCGGTGATCAGCAGCCAGTTGAGCCTCGCCATGGATTGCGCAATGACTCGGCTAACTGCTGGCCTGCTGTGCAGTGAGACCGTATTGTTATATTAATTATATTATACATTTCCATAGTTTAGTTAGCTGAGGTATATAATGTACAGTGTATTTTGTCAACAACTGTATGTGTGTAACATATTTCTTGTGCTGAGCAATCATAAAACGGCTGCAAAGACGCCCTGGCTGAGGCTCGCAGTAATCCCGCCTAATAGTGGTAGAGGGCGCTCGTGATCCCAGCGATCATTTTTGCGACTACTCGGCTGCAGAATAAGTGACAACAAGCAGCAACAGTTAGCGATCGTTGATTGTTTCCTCTCGCCTGGACTTTTAACATGGAGGATTACATATCTAAAATAAAACAGTTTTCTAAACTGGACTTTCAATCGAAGCAGGAGGTAATAATTAAAGGAAGATCTCCATCGAGACAGAGAGACTTTTAAAACTGAAGAAAGATAAGGAAGACTTCTATAAACAAGTTATTGATGCTTTTGTTCAGAAGGAGCGGCGCATGGACTTCATTTATAAGCAAAGGTAAGACCATAATAACATTTTTTTTAATTGAATGTGCTTTTTTGTGTGCTACAGTTTGTATGTGTAAAGTTAAAGTTAAGTTAAAGTACCAATGATTGTCACACACACTAGGTGTGGTGAAATGTGTCCTCTGCATTCGACCCATCCCCTTGATCACCCCCTGGGAGGTGAGGGGAGCAGTGGGCAGCAGCAGCGCCGTGCCCGGCAATCGTTTTTGGTGATTTAACCCCCAATTCCAACCCTTGATGCTGAGTGCCAAGCAGGGAAGAATGCTGGTATGAGCTTTTAAACATAACCCGTTAACTGCTGCCAATCAAATGGTGAATAAGATACTCTTTAGGGTTCATATATTTGTAAATCTGACTGTGATGAAGTCAGTGCCTAACCAGCCATCAACCTCACCGCACGTCACTGCTTAGTTGTTGGTTAATTCTGTTTCAGCACCCTTGTTTCTGTTCTTAGTTGCCTTGGGTTCAGATTTTTGTTGCCGGCCTCTGATTAGTGGTTGGGACGCTCACCTGCTCTTGGTCCCTGATCAGAGAGCTATTTATTCCTGCCTCACGCCACACCCTGCCTGGCAGTCTTGTTGGCAACAAGCGACATTTACGTTGATATTACTTGCTTCTTGCTCCTTTGGTTAGCTAGTCTATTGCTAAGCTTTGCTGTAGCTTCTCGTGCCATCTGCGTATTTTTCTTTTTTCGTGTTTTTGTCCTGTTGATTTGAATAAATCATCCTTCTTAAACTGCACGTCCTTCTGCATCTTGGGGAAACGACCACCGCATAAACATGCGACCCCGATGTGACACGCCTGTCTTTAAACCATATAGTGGTGCCTCTGTTTTGCATCGGAGACTCTTTGAATGCACCACAATTATGTGCGATTAGATTCAAAAGTGAAACTTAAACATAACTTTGTCCGATGCTGCCACAAATAGATTTGTTATATTTTTACCATTCTTCTATCCCCTCATCCTGGTTCCCAAATGTTGGCGCAGCGTGTGAATGCATACATGTGAGTTTTGATAAATAGCTGATAAATAAAACACTAACAGATGTCAGTATGCTTCCTACTTTCAAACCACTGTCAATTGTAAAAGGAAGTGAACCTCAGTCAAACCATACTATATACCTTAGTTTGAATATTTATCATCTATTTTATTGTTTTTATATATATACTGTTTGTCTTCTTCACTTGTTCTTGTTCTCGTGTCATTAAGAAAAGTCAAAGAAAACGCAAAATATGCTGATGTCCTCTTTGATCGCAGTCCAAAATTGTGCATTATTGTGTCACAAAAAAAAGTTTCAATATTGCAAAATGTTTGCAATACATGAACAAAGTTTATACAGTAGTGATAGGTAAGTACTTAAAAAATATATTGCACGGTATACACATCTGGTCATGATAATGGTATGGTTTTAACAGCATGTTAGCACATGCAAAATTTAAAAAACATAATTGTCATTGTATAATTATATTCATTTATTTAAAAATGTACATAACTGAATTGTTTAATGTACTTAAAACTAACTTCAGTTATGATCTTTGGTGCTCTAAACTTCTCTGAGCATAAGTGGATGTATTTCCTACACACTCATTCTGGCTACTAATATCACTATTGTTAAAAATAGGTAAGAGAAGCTATATATGAATGTTCTGAACTCTTGTTTCCATTCCTGTGTTGTATTAGTCAGAATAATGCTGCCTTGGCGAGTGTGAGATTTTCTCTTGAGGCTACAGTGTAATTGTTTTATTGTAGTATTGTTGGAATGGTTGATGTTTGGGTTTCAGTATCATCATAGAGTTTGTCCTCTGGGGGTTATTATGGTTGGGAGCAAAGGGGGCTGTTGGGGGTCATAGCCGGGGGGGTGCATGTGTCGCCCCCAGGCAGTCTCTCTGTTCACCTCTTTGCTAGAATAAGTGAGTTCTCACACAAGAAAGGTTGCCACAGTAAAAATGTGGATGCACAAATGTACTTTTTGTCCCTGGATTAAGGAGAGAAATGGACTGTCTCCCCGTTTCTCATCCCCCCTTGTGCCGCAGCAACTTGTGTGACCTCTCGCTCTCATTCATGTGTTTCAAGTTGCACACATCGGACTACTAATGGCTGCTTTCCCTCTCTCTCTCTGTCTCTCTCTCTCTCTCTTTCCTCATGCTGTGCTCTCACTAATGGACAGATGGCATCCCATTGTTTACTGAGCCAAGGTACAATGCCTTATCGGCCATAGCAGCGGAAACTGGGCTAGCGTTTCTGCTTGACCCAGCTTAAATCTGCCACCAAAAAAAAAGGAGGCGGGGAAGGAGCGGAACAGGAAAGAATGGCCAATGGAGATTGCTTTAAAAGAAATCCCCTGCAATATGATTTTTGGCTGTATTTTCACCTCTTTGACCCTGGATAGTGTGTGTGGCAACGGTCAAGCCACCCCCCCACAAACCCATCCCCATCCCCATCGCCCTCCGTCCCCGTCCTCGCCCGGCGCCCAATAATCGAGTGAACTGTGACAGCCCCCATCATATATAGCCACACAAGCACACAGAAGCCCGCAGGCTACAACTTGATTTCTTGGCGATGGGATGCAATCAGCTCACAGCCAATCGGTAATGAGGGTTAATCAGCTGATCGATTGGAGAAGAGGTGCTGTCTCCCTTTCTCTTTCTCTCTATGTGGCTTCAGCCCTCGCTTTATGCACTGGAAATGTCTTCCTAAAATGGACACTGATAAATAACCAGCGGCTAATTATAAAAATAACAAATGACTACTGTGTTTTCAAACTGTAAGCAAAAATAGTAGACGTTCTACTAATTACAGTACCTTTTTGGTGGATATACTACTAAATACTGAGATTAGTCATAAAAAATAATTGTATTTTATTTTTTTGTTTTATATATTTATTTATTTATTTTTTATGTAGATAAGCTACTATTTTGCTCATTCAAATGTCTTGGGTTGGGTTTTAAACGCTACGTTAATTCTGTTATTCTCACATCTCTAGCAGAGTTTAACTAAATTAGGAACATATTTGAAAACAACTTCATCTTTAACAGATTTGAAACTATTATTGAGTTTTGAACCAGTTTTAGTTGGATATGCTACAAAATTATGGACTCATTTTAAACATATTTGAATGTGTGTTCTTCTGCAGCCACATTAGTATGAAACGGTACATTAATGTATTAATCTATATATATAAATATATGTATATATATTATAGTATAGTAACAGGATTTGTAATTAAGTACAGCGCAGTTTTTTCGCAGATATGCGACAAAACGCAAAATGATTAGAATAATTGATCTCCTGGGTGTGTGGCTTCAAAAAAAATTGGGTTCCATTAGCAGCAATACCATATGAAGTACACTACACAACAGTAGTAATATCAGCACAGCTCACAGAGAAAGCAGCTAAGATTTATAAAAAACAGCCATGAAATAACAGTTTTAAAATTATACATATATATATATATATATATATATATATATATATATATATATATATATATATATATATATATATATATATATATATATATATATATATATATATATATTATTTTAAATTCAATTATTTCATGGCTGTTTTTTATATATCTTACCTGCTTTCTCTGTTTCTCCGTTTTTGATTCATTATTACCGCGGTACTTTACTATACAATTTTAAAACTGTTATTTAAATATATATATATATATATATATATATATATATATATATAATTTTAAAACTGTTATTTCATGCCTGTTTTTTATATATCTTACCTGCTTTCTCTGTTAGGGTTGTACGGTATACCGATACTAGTAAAGTACCGCGGTAATAATGAATCAAAAACGGAGCAACAGAGAAAGTAGGTAAGATATATAAAAAACAGCAATGAAATAATTAAATTATGTATATATATATATATATATATATATATATATATATATATATATATATATATATATATACACTACACAACAGTAGTAATATCAGCACATCCCACAGAAAAAGCAGGTACGATATGAAAAAAACAGCCATGAAATAACAGTTTTAAAATTGTATATATATATATATATATATATATATAATTTTAAAACTGTACTATATATCATTTTAAAACTGTACTATATATATATATATATATATATATATATATATATATATATATATATATATATATATATATATATGTATATAATTTTAAAACTGTTATTTCATGGTTGTTTTTTTCATATCGTACCTGCTTTCTCTGTGAGCTGTGCTGATATTACTACTGTTTTTTTGAAGCCACACACCCAGGAGATCAATTATTGTAATCATTTTTCGTTTTGTCGCATATATATATACATATATATATATATATATACATATATATATATATATATATATATATATATATATATACATATATATATATATATACACATATATACATATATATTTATATATATATATATATATATATATATACATATATATATTTTTTTTTTTCACAATTTTCCTATATATATATATATATATATATATACACACATATATACATATATATATATAATTTCGAAACTGTTATTTCATGGCTGTTTTTTATATATCTTACCTGCTTTCTCTGTTAGGGTTGTACGGTATACCGATACTAGAAAAGTACCACGGTAATAATGAATCAATAACGGTACTATACTGCTTTTGAAAAATACCGGTCTTTTTTTTTTTTTTCGGACGTGACATTGCTAGTAAAAGGAGCTAAGGTGCATGTTAGGCAATGCACGGAGTACTAACAAGCAGAAACAGTTTGGAGATAGTAAAGGGAGAATGGACGCATTTTGGCTTAAAAACTAACGATAATGTTGAAGCTATAAACACTGATACTCGGACTTTATTAATGAATTCTCAGAGTTCGTTGCTGATTTAGTGACGCACGCAGACAATATAATCATAATGGGGGACTTTAATATCCATATGAATACCCCATCGGACCCTCAGTGCGTGGCGCTCCAGACTATAATTGATAGCTGTGGTCTTACACAAATAATAAATGAATCTACGCATCGCAACGGCAATACGATAGATCTAGTGCTGGTCAGGGGTGTCACCACCTCCAAAGTTATGGTACTCCCGTATACTAAAGTAATGTCCGATCATTACCTTATAAAATTCGAAGTTCTGACTCATTGTCAACAAACTAATAATAATAATAACTGCTATAGCAGCCGCAACATTAATGCCGCCACAACGATGACTCTTGCTGACCTACTGCCTTCGGTAATGGCACCATTCCCAAATTATGTCGGCTCTATTGAGAACCTCACTAACAACTTTGACAATGCCCTGCGCAAAACCATTGATAGCATAGCACCGCTAAAACAAAAAAGGGCCCCTAAAAGGCGCACCCCATGGTTTACAGAGGAAACCAGAGCTCATAAATTATCATGTAGAAAGTTGGAACGCAAATGGCGCGCGACCAAGCTTGAGGTTTTCCATCAAGCATGGAGTGATAGTTTAATATCGTATAAACGCATGCTTACCTTAGCTAAAGCTAAATATTATTCAAATCTCATCCGCCTCAACAAAAACGACCCTAAATTTTTGTTTAGTACAGTAGCATCGCTAACCCAACAAGGGACTCCTCCCAATAGCTCCACCCACTCGGCAGATGACTTTATGAATTTCTTTAATAAGAAAATTGAACTCATTAGAAAGGAGATTAAAGACAACGCATCCCAGCTACAACTGGGTTCTATGAACACAGATACAACTGTATCTACGACGGATACTGCAATACAAAATAGTCTCTCTCTTTTTGATGAAATAACATTAGAGGAACTATTACAGCGTGTAAGTGGGATAAAACAAACAACATGTTTACTTGACCCACTTCCTGGGAAACTTATCAAGGAGCTTTTTGTATTATTAGGTCCATCAGTGCTAAATATTATAAACTTATCACTTTCCTCTGGCACTGTTCCCCTAGCATTCAAGAAAGCGGTTATTCATCCTCTGCTCAAAAGACCTAACCTTGATCCTGACCTCATGGTAAACTACCGACCGGTGTCCCACCTTCCCTTTATTTCGAAAATCCTCGAAAAAATTGTCGCACAGCAGCTAAATGAACACTTAGTGTCTAACAATCTCTGTGAACCTTTTCAATCCGGTTTCAGGGCAAATCACTCTACGGAGACAGCCCTCGCAAAAATGACTAATGATCTACTGCTGACGATGGATTCTGATGCGTCATCTATGTTGCTGCTTCTTGATCTTAGCGCTGCTTTCGATACCGTCGATCATAATATTTTATTAGAGCGTATCAAAACACGTATTGGTATGTCAGACTTAGCTTTGTCGTGGTTTAACTCTTATCTTACTGACAGGATGCAATGCGTCTCCCATAATAATGTGACCTCTGACTATGTTAAGGTAACGTGCGGAGTTCCTCAGGGTTCGGTTCTTGGCCCTGCACTCTTTAGTATTTACATGCTGCCGCTAGGCGATATCATACGCAAATACGGTGTTAGCTTTCATTGCTATGCTGATGACACCCAACTCTACATGCCCCTAAAGCTGACCAACACGCCGGATTGTAGTCAGCTGGAGGCGTGTCTTAATGAAATTAAACATTGGATGTCCGCTAACTTCTTGCAACTCAACGCCAAGAAAACGGAAATGCTGATTATCGGTCCTGCTAAACACCGACATTTATTTAATAATACCACCTTAACATTTGACAACCAAACAATTACACAAGGCGAATCAGTAAAGAATCTGGGTATTATCTTCGACCCAACTCTCTCGTTTGAATCACACATTAAGAGTGTCACTAAAACGGCCTTCTTTCATCTCCGTAATATCGCTAAAATTCGTTCTATTTTATCCACTAGCGACGCTGAGATCATTATTCATGCGTTCGTTACGTCTCGTCTCGACTACTGTAACGTATTATTTTCGGGTCTCCCTATGTCTAGCATTAAAAAATTACAGTTGGTACAAAATGCGGCTGCTAGACTTTTGACAAGAACAAGAAAGTTTGATCATATTACGCCTATACTGGCTCACCTGCACTGGCTTCCTGTGCACTTAAGATGTGACTTTAAGGTTTTACTACTTACGTATAAAATACTACACGGTCTAGCTCCGTCCTATCTTGTCGATTGTATTGTACCATATGTCCCGGCAAGAAATCTGCGTTCAAAGAACTCCGGCTTATTAGTGATTCCCAGAGCCCAAAAAAAGTCTGCGGGCTATAGAGCGTTTTCTATTCGGGCTCCAGTACTATGGAATGCCCTCCCGGTAACAATTAGAGATGCTACCTCAGTAGAAGCATTTAAGTCCCATCTTAAAACTCATTTGTATACTCTAGCCTTTAAATAGCCCCCCTGTTGGACCAGTTGATCTGCCGTTTCTTTTCTTTTCTCCTCTGCTCCCCTTTTCCTTGAGGGGGGGGGGCACAGGTCCGGTGGCCATGGATGAAGTGCTGGCTGTCCAGAGTCGGGACCCGGGGTGGACCGCTCGCCTGTGCATCGGCTGGGAACATCTCTACGCTGCTGACCCGTCTCCGCTCGGGATGGTGTCCTGCTGGCCCCACTATGGACTGGACTCTTACTATTATGTTGGATCCACTATGGACTGGACTCTCACAATATTATGTCAGACCCACTCGACATCCATTGCTTTCGGTCTCCCCTAGAGGGGGGGGGTTACCCACATATGCGGTCCTCTCCAAGGTTTCTCATAGTCATTCACATCGACGTCCCACTGGGGTGAGTTTTTCCTTGCCCGTATGTGGGCTTTGTACCGAGGATGTCGTTGTGGCTTGTGCAGCCCTTTGAGACACTTGTGATTTAGGGCTATATAAATAAAGATTGATTGATTGATTGATTGATGCGGCGCTCTGCAAGAGGTGCTTAGCTCTTGCTCTTGTTAGCCAACAGCTAGCTAGATAACGTCTATCTGCAGTCAGCAGTGTTTTAGCTACTTGTAAACCACTAATCCTCGCCGCCATGGCGACAAATAAAGTACGATTCTTACAATAATTATCTCTGCAGAACGAGGAATAGCTAAACATGCTTCACTACACACTGTAGGAGGATACAATAGCTCACCGCTAACAGCAAGCTAGTGCTCCTCAATGTAAACAAATACCATGGGTGGGTCTACGCAGACATCGACTGTAACGATACCAAGAACAAGAGCTGTACATAGTCGATACAACAATGATTACGTCGATATGTTTTGTTATCAAAAAATCTTTTGTCTTTTTTATTGTTGATAATCCCATGAAATACGTCCCTGGACACAAGAGAACTTTAATTATGAGCAATGTATAACCCTGTAACTACTTGGTATTGAATTGATACCAAAATCTGTAGTATCACCCAAAACCTGCGTAAAGTATCAAACGACGCAAGAATAAGTGATTATTAAATTTTTTACAGAAGTGTAGATAGAACATGTTAAAACAGAAAATAAGCAGATATTAACAGTAAATGAACAAATAGATTAAAAATACATTTTCTACTGCCTGTCCCTTATAATTTTGACAAAATAGAATAAGAAATAACACAATATGCATACGTCAGCAGCCAAATAAGGAACCTTTGTTTGCTTACTTACTACTAAAAGAGAAGTTGTCTAGTATGTTTACTATCTTATGTAATGCCAAAAATCTTCTTGATTGCAATAAGAAACATATGTTTATGTGTCATAATATTTTCTGTTAAAATAAATGACATTTTTTGTGGTCCCATTTATTTTGAAAAGTATAGAAACACATGTAAGTACTGGTACCAACAATATTGGTATTGGGACAACCCTATATAGTAATCTAAGACTAATCTAAGATAATTGCAGGTTTTTGCAGGTTACAGATGTTATTTACCTTATCCTAACATCTGCAGTCACATTGAATTTAAAATAATCATGTTTATTTTGTAGTATAGTAGGAGTAGAATAATAGTAGGTTTTTCTGTTTAATAAATTAAATATAGAAATGTTTCAAAACAACGGCAAATTGATATTTTACCATTTCAAAACAGCAGTGGGTGCATAACAATGTGCAATTTAGTTTTAGCAACATACACTACATATATATATATATATATATATATATATATATATATATATATATATATATATATGTATATATATATATATATATATATATAATCATATTCTGAAATAATTACTTAATCGTCAAGCAATCCAAAGGCAGAAAAGTAGTGGGTCTAGTACAGAGACGTTTTTGTTTTGTATATATATATATATATATATATATATATATATATATATATATATATATATATATATATATATATATTATTATTATTATTATTATTATTATATTATTATTTTATTTTTTTCACCAATTACTAAATGGGATATGGCACAGGTGTGATGCTATTTATCATAGAACAAAACCGAGTTTACTGTTAAGCAATCCAAAGGGATACAAAAAAAATAGTGGTTCTAGTACAGAGCTGTTTTTGTTGTATATGCTACAAAACTCTCATCATTCTAACCAAATGTTGGATTACTCCCGAGCACCAGTTGGCATTCATTTGTGCAACAAGCATCCTGGATGCATTTTTTTTTAGTGGGACGTCTGAATCAGAGGTCTGTTGTGTTGCCTCAACAAACTGAAAGGGCAGTACATCACAAGTACTGAGCATCCTTGTGTCAGACCTTCCAACCCCCGGCTCCTCCCCTCCTTTTAACCCCCGGGGGCCATGAGTCGTGGGGAACTTTTAATTGTCCCCAGCCCCATCTCTCTTCTTCAGCCACCACCCGACGGTCAACAGGCTTTACTGCTTACCGAGTCTCTGAATGATAATAGGACGCAATGTCAGCGTGCAAGAAGGAGTGTCCAAGGGGGGGCACACACACACACACACACACACACACAGAGATAGGGGTATCATTGGGTAAGCCTGTTGGTTAATTAGCCCCTTCTGATGGCCATCAGGCGTTATCTAGGGCCGCCTATTTTTTTATGGTTCTTTGCGGACTGCAGTGATGAGGTTGTTAAGCAGCATGGAGGGCATATGGCGCCATGACGGAAACATGCTGTGGTCACTTGACAGAGAGAGGAAAATAATAGCTTTAATGTCCATGCAAGAGGCGGAGCTCAGAGATGCTTCGCTCCAGCTGCGAGTTAGCACTCAAACACGACTTTTACTATTATTGTTCAACATTGTCTGCTTCTTATAGTAATAATACTGACATCATGAATGTGCATGTATTTCAAGTAGTTACATTTTGATCACATGCTGCAAGGTAAAGCTACACAAATGCATTGCTATAGATCGTCTTACTTAGGGATGGGTAACGAATTTTGTACTTTTTTGGCACCGACCGAATCCTGCCGGTCCTACCAGGCACCGATTCACGTAAAATCCATCGTTGCCATGTTTCGGTACCTGTGTTGCACATGGCTGGCTCTATGCACTTTGGCCACTTGGTGATCCCTCCAGCAGCACTGAGAGCGGACTCAGCCAAACTACCCCATGGTCATGTTGCAATTTTCAATGCCGACAAAGAAATTAGCTCAAAAAACACTCAAACATAAGTTAAGTAAAGGTCCACTTTTCCAAAAATGCACTAGCTTGATGTTAATATACATTGGCTTTGCTATTGAGATGCTACTGATTAGCATTAGTGATTTTACATGGCAATTTCAACAGCCCCAAATTTGTTAAAGAAAACTACAACTAAGATGCACGCGATTTTGTTATTCTTATAGCCAGACCTGTGTTTATTTACGTACTTGACGGTTTCGGCCACAATTGTTGCCTTCCTCAGAGGTTGAACATCACGTGACGACCTCTGAGGAAGGCAACAGTTGTGGCCGAAATGGTCAGGTACGGAAATAAACACAGATCTGGCTATAGGAATAACAAAATTGAATAATTTTTTGAAGACCTAATGAACCTCTTTGGATTAACTAAGATGCACGTTACAATCAAACAGCGGGTGCGTAGAAAGTGTTAATACTTACAGTATTAACACTTTTTAGGGCACAAAAAAACAAAACAACGCACTATAAACTACACACTACTTCCATAACTTCTTGGACTTGCAACTGTAAATGAAACTTGGTATCACCTGCAAATGAGATTCAGACATGTGATAACAAGATATAACCACCGGACTAAAGTTGTCTAATCAGCTCATTTTTAAATGTTGCGATAAAAATGTTGATTTTACATTATCAAAGACACTAATATTTATTAACACACACAAAAGTACCAAAAATTGGTACCTGTTACGTCTTCGACGCATGGCTGCGATTGTCGTGTTCCCCTCCAACGCAGGAAACAAGCAGGACTTAGACTTAGACTTAGACTTCCTTTTTATTGTCATTCAAATTTGAACTTTACAGCACAGATAAGAACGAAATTTCGTTACATAAGCTCATGGTAGTGCAGGATAAAAAAGCAATAAGGTGCATGTATAAATAAATAAATATATATAAATAATATATAAATATGTATATATAAAATAAATAAATATATATAAATAAATAAACAGATTACTGTACAGATAAATATATTGCACTTTTTCACATGCGTCCACGTTTATGGATGTATGTTATATTGTCTTTTTTTATTCCAGCGAGTTAATCCATTTTGGGGGGAGTTGAGGGGATAATTTAATTATGAAGCGTTCAAGAGTCTTACGACTTGAGGGAAGAAGCTGTTACGGAACCTGGAGGTTCTGCTTCGGAGTCTGCGGAAACTCTTTCTAGAGTCCAGCAGTGAAAACAGTCCTTGGTGGGGGTGGGAGGAGTCTTTGCAGGAGCGGCGTGCAGGTAAAATTTAAGGTTTTTAATTATTTTAAGGCAGGATCAAAAATAAAAACTGAGGATACTAGCAAGCATGGAGCTAAACCACACAAAATGTCCCCAAGGGTGAAAAACAAGGAATGCTAGTGTGTCCGAACTTACTACACGCAGCGAGGAGAAATAACAGGAGAATGTAAATGTTGCCTATAGCAATTGACCCAGCAATTACTGCTGGGTGACAGGAAACTATAAAGGGGAGTGATTAACCAAAACACCTGGTGGGAACACTAATTGCAAAACTAAGACAGGTGAGGAGAATCAGTGCCCATGGAAACCAACAGTAAACAGGGAAAGAAGGTGCACCCAGGAAACAGACTAACACAGAAACATTACTAAACATACATCATGCCATGACCCGGGTAACGGATCATGACAGTACTGTTAAGTAGCCTACCGGTACCTGCAGCGGAGATAGGCTCCAGCACCCCCCGCGACCCCGAAAGGGACAATACCGGTACCGATTCCCAGGTACCAGGAATTGGTACTGTATTGGTTTAAATGTGAACAGTACTCATCCCCAATCTTACTTCTCACATATTAATAGTTGGCCAAAAACCAAGATTTTCAGCCACCTGTTCTGTTGCCTGTGTCTATAAGTGGTGCACTGTGAGCCAATATCATGCCAGTTATCAACCATGTGGTTGTACATAAAGTTATTTGGTACAGTCCCCCAAAGTTGTAGTGAGTCCAATCCCAGTGTCCACGTTGCAATAATATCCAAAAAACACACACCACAGAAAGCAAAGTAGTTTAGAAACTTCAGATATCTACATGTGCTTCAACCAGGAAGTATGGTGGCCTTTAGCCGTTGAGGCCCCTTGGAGGGCCAAACGCGTATGTTGTGCTTATTTGACTGTTTTGATTCTAAATATAACTGTATGTATGTGTTATAAAACTTGGCCAGGATGAGTTGTTATTATCAATTTTACATGGACATCCACAATCCACGAGGCTATTTGGTTCTTTAATAGGGTTGGTAAATAGAAATGTTTGTGTATTGAAGCAAATTTCTCCATAAGAAACAATGTAAGTATGAATAATGGATTCCAGCCTTGACAAAAGTCCATATTTTAATAAGAGTTTGTACACAACATAAAACGCTATACAGTACAGTATACGTACCGTATTTTTCGGACGATAAGTCGCAGTTTTTTTCATAGTTTGGCCGGGGGTACGACTTATACTCAGGAGCGACTTATGTGTGAAATTATTAACACATTACCGTAAAATATCAAATAATATTATTTAGCTCATTCACGTAAGAGACTAGACGTATAAGATGTCATGGGATTTAGCAATTAGGAGTGACAGATTTTTTGGTAAACGTATAGCATGTTCTATATGTTATAGTTATTTGAATGACTCTTGCCATAATATGTTACGTTAACATACCAGGCACGTTCTCAGTTGGTTATTTATGCGTCATATAACGTACACTTAAGCCTGTTGTTCACTATTCTTTATTTATTTTAAATTGTCTTTCAAATGTCTATTCTTGGTGTTGGGTTTTATCAAATAAATTTCCCCAAAAAATGCGACTTATACTCTAGTGCGACTTATACTCCGAAAAATACGGTATATCAAACAAACATGACAAGGGGCTGATGGATCAATGTTCTATTTAATGACAAAGTCAAAACAACAACTCACTGAACTGTCCTGATTATCAGCCGCCCTGCAGACACACACACACATTGTCACTAGCCCTGTGGTGCACCCACAGTTTGAAATCAAAAAACTCCTTAACTTTAACATCCAGTTTGCTAAGGAATGCAAAATCACTTTACCTTGTTGGTTAATCTTCTTGGCAATACTTCCTGAATGTTTCAAAACACACAACGTTTGTCCATTGCTTTCTTTGGACTCATGTTGGGCTATGAGAGCGAGCAATTTCGGCTATTAAAACTAGCAAATTGCTGTAAAAAGGAAAAAGAAAAAAAAAAAAACAGTTAAAAAGCACACAAGCGCTGACTAAATGAGGGCCTGAGATTGATCAGCCCACCCACAATGGATGTGCTGTCGGTCACAAAATGGCTTCTCTGCGAGGCACAATAGGTGGCTAAGACAAGGTTCGTACACTGAAGCATTTTATATTCGGTCGTCGGTTTGTAAATTGGAAAGTTTGTACATAGAGGGGTCCGTAAATTAATGTTCCACTGTAATTTTGTGGGAAAATATTGCATATTTTGTGGTTTTTCCCTTTGGATTATGTATTACAAAAAAGTAACTTATGGTCAGGTATGACGTTTTTTTAATTATTTGTTGGTGTAAAAGTAAAGTAAGAAAAAATGGACATGTGACTTTTTTTAATTACAGTTTATATGCGTTTATACTATGTGGCAAATTATAGGTTGATCCTGAAAATGACATTGTAATGACATTGTAATTTTAAAAGAAATATTTATGGCGCTGTTTTAAACTTATTTTGGTCAAATTAATTGATTCTCACCAGGTTGTTAAGTATGTTTGAAATAAACTCAACCACTATCTTGACAATATTGGGAGCTGTGATATTCTGCCTCTCTTCTGTTACCACTTGAAAAATGACAGGAGCTTCAAACACCTTGTTTCTTACCCTCCTTTACTCTCATGCCACATCTAGTCCTTCATCCAGATTCATCCTCAAAGCTTGTCTCTCTTTTCCCCCCCTCACTCCCTCCATCACGTTGGTGGCTGAGCAGGCCGGAGGCAAAAGAAGCAGCTCCCAGTTCTGTTCCGTGTCCTGTGACTTGGTTATTTTTATCAAAAGTTGCCCAAACCGCTCATTCTCTGTGCTCTCTGCAGTTACGGTTAATCATACTCTAGCTCAAGAGTACAACTTCTCTGCTGTATTGCAACATCATAATTAACACAAAATAACACCCGAGAGGTTAGGAGAAAATGTGTTGTCAGGAAAGAACATACACACACACACACACACACACACACACCGGGTGTGCAGAGAGGAGATCGATGGAGGGGTCAGGTCGTGTCACAAGAGGTAGACCAGAAACAAGTCAAAGATTGTTTTCTGCATCGCTCTTTTCCTCCGCTGTCTGCAGACCTCTCTGGCCACTGCTTTATGCCAGGGTGAAACCTTTTAGCTCTCCCGGCGCAGATCGGCTCGGAATATATAAAACTACCAGGAAACTATGATAAAATATTACAGTACTTACACTTGCAGTAATTTCACAGTTAGTGTTATTGCTTCACTTTGCTATTGACACAATTATCTTGAATGTACAATCTCTAAAACAGGGGTGTCATTTATTTTAGTTTATTTAGGGCAACATGGCAGTTATGGCGGCCCTTCGAATGCTTTAACAGTGAAAAAATATGAATATAAATGTATAATTGCCCGATGATGACAATAATACACAATAGCCGATGCATTTGATTATTATTCCTAAATTTATGAGGCCTTCAGTCTTTGAATTTGACACCTCTTCTTCAAAACTATAGTTTCGATATTTAGTTAGTTATTTAGATTCAGTTTATTTCGAACATGCATACAATACAATTGCAATGTAATGCATCACAATCTTACTCATCTCACCATATATGAAATATAACTTACTTCACCAATTATTATTTATTTATTAATTTTTTTGTTATTACCTATGGAGTATATTGTGAATAAATTGAGAACAGGAAGTGAACAAAAGTTTTAGCAACGGCTATGTAAAGGAAAAGGGGTAGGATAAGCTCTGCTTCTTCCTACTCCTTTTCGAACATGTTGAATGGAGAAACTGGAAATGGTGATGTATCATGTGTCTGCATGCATGTTCGAAATAAACTCAAACTCGACTCAACATATTTCCAGTTGTTTCATTACAGCACGTCCGAAAAGGAGTAGGAAGAAGCAGAATGTATTTAATCCTACCCCTTTTAATATCATAGTAGTTGTTAGCCCTTTCTTTGTTCGTAACAGAACAGTGAATAAATAAATAAATAAATAAATAAATACACTATAAGTAAAAAATATTAAATACATAAATAAATATTACACATATAAACATATACACAATAATTAAAGTTCTCGTAAATAAATAGTTAAGTAATTTATGGTTCACCTCGAAGATGAATGAGATTATCTTTTTTTTTTTTTTTTTAAATTCAAGATGTTTGTCATAATTATTCTTTGTACTGTACTTTGAACAGTCTTTTAAACTGAATCATATTGGTGCTTTGTCTGATTTATTGGCTTAATCCATTCCATAATTGAATTCCTCATACTGATAGGCTAAAGGTTTTAAGTGTTGTACAAGCATACAAATGTTTTAAATTAGATTTTCCTCTATGGTTATATTTCTCCTCTTTTGTTGAGAAGAATTGTTGTACATTCTTGGGTAGCAGGTTATAGTTTGCTTTGTACATCATTTTAGCTGTTTGCAAATGCACCAAGTCGTTGAGTTTTAATATTTTTGTTTCAATAAATTAAGGGTTTGTATGTTCTCGGATTAAATTGATTATTCTAATTGATCCGTGCCGAGGATGTCGTTGTGGCTTGTGCAGCCCTTTGAGACATGTGTGATTAAGGGCTATATAAGTAAACTTTGATTGATTGATTGATCTTTTTTGTAACACCGTTAGTGAATAAAGCGCACATTTGTAGTTGTTTCCCGATATTTCTACACAATAACTCAGATATGGTAACACTAGCAAGCAGTAGAGAATATGGAGTGGTTTTTGGTCCAGAACATATTTCGCTTTATTTATTATTGATGTATTTCTTGCTAATAATGTATGTTCTATATTTTTAACATGAGGTTTCCAATTCATTTTATCATCTATCATTAGACCCAAAATGTGTTTTATTTTACCCTTTCAATATCTACTCCGTCTATCCATTCCTTTTTTAACATCTATCCGTGTTTCTAATATAGTGATCGTTGAATTGTTCCAAAAAATGCTTTACGTTGTAATTTGCATACAAACTTCTGCTGTTTAAATGAATAATCAACAGTTTGTTGTCTATTTTAATGTTTCCATTATATTGTTCGTCTATATAATAAAAACAATTATTCCTGGTGTAAAAGAAAATAAATTGTATCTGGATCTATATCCTTATCTAATTCTGGACTATTGTGATCTATGCTGCTGAAGGTTTTCAGTTCCATATATTCTTGTTCAGCAATCTTTTGTGTTGCTCTATGAATGTCCATAAGTGTACATCAGGCCTGGGCAATTATTTTGACTCGGGAGGGGCAAATTTTGAGAAAAAAATGTGTTTCTGGGGGCCGGTATATCTATTTTTAGGAACACTAATACAAAACCCCACAATAATGTCTGATTGAATGCTAAAAACATGATAACAGACCACCTTAAAAAACGGAATGTAAATAAAAAAAATTTTTACTGAATGAGACACTCAGAATGTACATGAAAATAAAGAATGTGGGATTTACAATATTAACTATGAATGATAAAACACTGAAAATTGACAACATATGAACGTCACACCCCCTCTCGGTCGACATATTTTACAATCAAGCGAAACACAACAAAAATGCAACAAACACAGTGAAATTTGAACGCGAAGTGTAATAAAAAAAAAAAACCACATACAATCTGATACAACTGATATATCACTAAGCTTTAGAACTTTGTTGTAAAAATCTCCTTCCGCGTCTGTCCCTGACACCCGCATTTCAGGCTGGCCACTCTGGAAACACTCTGTGGAAACGCTCCCCACCCACACTGCTTGGTGCCTCGTCTGAGCTGCTATGACTTAGATTACCATGGTAACTAATTAGATTACCATAGTAACTTGTATATCATGCAAAATTGCAGATTGCAACCATTGAAATACTTTGTATAGTTCAAGACTTACGGTCATTTGAAAACATCTTAAAGATATAAAAAAATTATTTGGAAATGTCCGGCGGGCCAGATTGAAAAGTTTAACGGGCCGCATGTGGCCCCCGGGCCTTAATTTGCCCAGGTCTGGTGTAGATGAATGTGCACCTGAGTAAAGATCATCTTGTTAGGTAATCACTTGGAGCGTTGTCATTTTGTAGTTGAATGTCGATGTTTGTGTTCCGTCAGATTACAATATCGTTGTTGTGGTTGCTCTGGGAGTTACCAGTTATATTATTAAAGAACATGTACCGGTATGTTAAATTTAAAAGTATATCAAATAAAGTAGTTCCCTTAATGTAGTATTTACAATCTTTTACAAGAGTGATTTAAAATAATGATAACAACCCAGGAAACTACAAGTTAAATCAAATTGAAAATATCAATATTTGTAATAAATGTACTGTATTTTATGAATGTAACTAAAAAAGTATTAATATTATATTCTTTTGTTTTTTTAATTTAAATTGTGTTTATTTCATTTTTATTTAAACTTATTTTATAAATCGTATTAATTTCTTTCAAACACATTTTTGCTATTAGTATAATTGCGTTTACAATTAGTACCAAGGTCCTTGGTGTGTGCATGCATGTAAGTTGAAATTTGCCAATTAAAATAGTTCCCTTAATGTTACTTTTACATTTTTTTACAAAATAGTGCTTTAAAAGTGATTATCCATCCATCCATTTTCTACCGCTTATTCCCTCTGGGGTCGCGGGGGGCGCTGGAGCCTATCTCAGCTGCACTCGGGCGGAAGGCGGTGTACACCCTGGACAAGTCGCCGCCTCATCACAGGGCCAACACAGATAGACAGACAACATTCACACTCACATTCACACACTCGGGCCAATTTAGTGTTGCCAATAATAACCCAATTCAAATCCAATTAAAAATTTCAAATGTATAATAAATGATATATTGTATTTTATTAGTTTGATTTCATTTAATGTGTTTATTTATGGAATTTTTTTTTTTAATTAATTAAAATTGTATTAATTATATTCTTAACTTAAATTATTTTATAAGTTTTATTAAAATAATGTAAATACATTGTTGCTATCAATATCATTGAATGCAAAATGTTAAAAAATATATAATATCAAATATTTATTAATAGTGTGTTAAAATAATTATAACAACCTAAGAAAAGACAAGTTAAATCAAATGTAATAATAAATCTATTTCATATATTCAATTCAATTTTAATGTACTTATTAAATTTCATATTATAGTATTGTATTTATTTTAATAAACTTTTAATTTACATTTTATTTTATGTTAATTTTAACATATTTTATCAACATATTTTTTAAATTCTATTTTATAAAAAAAAATTAAAATTAAAATAAAATTACTATCAAGATGATCTATTTATCATTGTATTTAAATGTACATAAAATCAATGGCCTAATCCATGATAGGACCCTCCTATCAATAAAATTATTATATTATGCTATGTTATTATAACCATTTTTTTTTAAATTTGTATTATTATTAAGGTTCAAAAATTGAATATGGAGTACCATGAAAAATAAATAGAATTAGATAAAAGTGTTATTTACTTTCACTTACTGTATTTAAGTAAGATCAGCCTTGTAAAAAAATTGCAAGTGTATATAGTGTATAAAAACAGGAGGATAATGGATGATCTGTGCTGGAGCTGCACATGAATGTACACACTTAAGAATTAAAACCCACCAAAATAGGATCATACATCATGTATCCACTTACTGTTATTAGCCATCCCGCGTTATTTTCGGACACTTGGCCCCGGCTTATAAGTGTGGGAAAAGACCATGTGGTCGTCCACCCCAATCTCGCCCACAATGATGCACTTTGTCGGGCCTCACCTCCCTCCTGCATGGTCTCCGGCGCGCACATAGGGCTTGGTATTGTGCTTAATAAAGTTACAGTGGCCTTAGGACGTCTTGACTTCCCTGGGTAGCAAAAGCTTGGCACCGCGGAGGCGTGACACGTTTGGACAAAAGGTCTTAATTGTCACTTTTTTCACAGCCAAATATGCAGAGTGAGGTTATATCAAGACTTTATTCTGTGATACGTCTTCAGGGCAGATGTTTGACGCGCCTAATGAGTTAGCAGATGCTGACGCCGCAACAAGCCATTCATTTGTTTCTCTGTATTATTTAGGATAAATAAATAGGATGACATATCCAACTGGACAGGCCAATTGAGGGATTGATTAATTGATTGATTGACCGATGGATGATTGGTCGCTAAACAAGATAAAGTTGTCAGTGTACCGCAGTCGGGGCAGAGATGCTAATACCTCAAATGAAATTATCCATGCTGGATGTTCTCAACATGGGAGGAAAGAGCAGTGAGGTGTGGAGCAGTGATGAAGATGGACAGGAGGCTTTTAAAGCTCAACTTAAAGAGAATTGGCTTTGTTATTAATATTTGTTTCAGTATAAATACTTTAATCTTATTCAATGCAATTGTATTGCTATAAATTACAAATATATTAAGCAATAAATTGCATGTGTTTGTTAGTTACAGATACACAACATGTGTTTTTTTAGACAATGCACTGTAAAAACAAATACCAGCATTTCACAGCATTTAACAGTATTTTCCATTGTAAAATAATATACTTTCTTGTAACATTACAACAAATGCAAATGCAATTAACTGTTATTTCACAGTAAAATATTGTAATCACATAGTCTTTCACAAATGACTGTAAACTCAAACTGATTTGTCTCTTAAGGCACCCTCTTGTACAGTAAGTGTTAGTATGCTGTTACACTCAGAGAGTAATTAACTATAACATTTCAATTGTTAATGTTACAGCAATTAGTTATTGTAATTACCTGTAAAATTGCAGATTTGCAGTTACAGTAAATTGCTGTAACAATATTTCAAAATATTGTTACTGTAAATCTGTAAATTTGCCGTGGATTTACAATGACAATTTTTACAGTGTACATTTAATTCAATTTAGTAGCATTTTGATGCAAAATTTGTAGAAATATTCATTTTATTTTCTATTATTATAAAACTATTTTTATATAAATATGAAAAACTATTTTCTAGGGGTGTCCCGATATAACTTTTTTACTATTGATACGATACCAATTGGATGATAATAATATTAATCTGATACAATATCAGTATGAATCATAGTACCTACTTGTGTTATTTTGTAGTGTAGAATGTTATAAAAGAGAGAACAATTTTCGGTGTGAAAAACAATTATCGTATGACTTTTGCTGTCTTTAAGTTGAAGTGGAGTGTTAATTTGTTGGTGACACATGGTGGTCACAATAATTAATTTTCAATAAATCAATCAGCAATCTAAATGTATTTCTTCACAAGTAAGTTAAGTGCACGACGCAGTAAGTTGAATGATGCGGACACGTTTGTTACTGGGTACTTACTAATACACTTCTGCCTTGGAGACATTGTATATGTAAGTAATATTCAACTATAGTTATTTGATACTTGACTGCAAAATAGTTTACTTACACTTATGTCTAGCTTGTGTGCTGTTGTGTGCTTAGCTGCCGTGTAGCTGCCTACTATAGCATACCATACCATACCATACCAACTTTATTCATAAAGCCCTTTAAAAACAAGCACAGTTGAAAAACAAAGGGCTGTACACCACAAAGAAATAGAGGCAAAGGACAGACTAAAAAATAACATTTAAAACAGAAATAAAAATACACATTGAAAAAGCAAATGCAAATTACCCTATAGAACAATTCGTTAGATAAAAAACAGTTTAAAAGTTAAAAATAGTTTAAAAAGTTAAAAGCTAAAAACAGTTTAAAGTCTCATGCTGGGTTAAAAGCCAGTGAATAAAAATGCCATGTTTACCTCTTGTAAATGACTTGACAAACTTACTTGAAACGACCAACTTTGTGTGCTTATTGGAGGACATTTAGATGTTAGCTGGCTGTGCAGCTTTGCACACGTAAACATGATGCAGGACTGCTTGGATCAGAACTTTTAGATGCAAGTCGATATCATTTGATACTTGTTATTATTTCTTTTTTTTTTTTTTTGCTGATGCTGCACAGTGTCAGATCGTAACACCTCTACATTATTTTTTTTGGATTTTTTTTAGGAGAAATTTGATTTTGTTGCCATTTTGAAACTAAATAAATACAGGAGTTATCGTGATATAATTTCAATGTTTCCCAAAAAATCTTTGTCTTTTTTTTTTCCTGTAAGACTGCGACTTTTACTGGGGAAAAATCGCACTCATCGTATTTGCATACTTGCCAACCCTCCCGGATTTTCCGGGAGACTCCCGAAATTCAGCGCCTCTCCCGAAAACCTCCTGGGACAAATTATCTCCCGAAAATCTCCCGAAATTCAGGCGGACTCAGGTCCGCCCACAATATAAACGGTGTGCCTGCCCAATCACGTTATAACTGTAGAATGATCGAAGGCGAGTTGTTGGTTTCTTATGTGGGTATATTGTTAGGCAGTTTCATTAATGTCCTCCCAGCGCGGTAACAACACACAACAACAGCAGTCACGTTTTGGTCTATCGTAAAGTTGTTCATCTGCCGTAAACAGCAATGTTGTGACACTCTTAAACAGGACAATACTGTCATCTAGTGCATTTGATGAAAGCACTTTTGTGCGTGCCACACAGCAATGCATCATCAGAGAGGGTGTTCAGCATGGTTAGAAAAATAGTGACAGAGAATAGAACAAGGAAGGACAATTCAACCCTTAACTCAACAAGTATATGTGTAAATAAATGAACACTGAAATTCAAGTATTTATTTTATATATATATATATATATATATATATATATATCACTATTTCTTATATATATATATATATATATATATATATATATATATATATATATATATATATATATATATATAAATAAATAAATATATGAAATACTTGACTTGGTGAATTCTAGCTGTAAATATACTCCTCCCCTCTTAGCCACGCCCCCAACCACGCCCCTCCACCACACCACACCCCCCTTCTCCCGAAATTGGAGGTCTCAAGGTTGGCAAGTATGTATTTGTCCGATAGCGACTTCCTTCTTGCACGATTACCGCCTTCATCTCATAGCATCACGACAATCCTCAATAATTTGTCATTCTTTTTTTCAAAATATTGTTTTGTTACTAGAAATCCCAATGTCAAAAACAATCTGGAATTAGCATTTTTGTTTTGCATGTTCACTGGAAACTAGTGCAGTTGCAAGCATGCCCTATTTTGTGTGTATGATATCCTGAAAGTCTACTAAAACTAATATTTGAATGGCTTGCAGCACATTGTCGATTTCTATTACTACTGTTTGTTTGTTGCATATACTGCAACACACACAGTATATAAGCACATGGCCATCATTTGACTGATGGCATGCACTCCCCCCTCAAAGCTGCTGCATCCTCTGGGAGTTTTATATCCCCCCCACTACCCTGTGTCGTAACCCTCCCCGAGGGTCTTGACAACAGGCGGTGTGACTGACTGTACCGTATGAATGTGTGTGTGCTGTATTTCCCCTGGGTGGCGTGTGTGCGAGCCCAGTCCACAGGTAATATTCAGGTGGCTAAAAGGAGAAGCCCCCTGGGAGCTTCTGTTTGCAGCAGCCCTCTCCAGTGGAGACATTGAGAGGGTTTAAGAGACAAACAGGAGGTGAATGCTATGCTTTTTCTCTCCGTGTGGCTGTAGTTACAAGGGGGTCCGAGACCTTGTTCAGTGAACGATTGGTGACATCTGCCCACCAATGGGAAAGAGGTCAAGATGTGACAAATACATGATAAATGGCTCCTATTTCCTCCTTTTCCCGCTTTTATTTGAAGCTTTCTGGCAGGCGGCAGCGCTTTTGCAGTAGTTCCTTAAAACTAACACATTGCTCCTTTCATATCCTCCATAAAACTAGCGTCATCTGCAGTGGACATTTGTGCTTTGCACAATTGGGCTATTTTTTTGTTCACAAATGTGTTAATCTGACAAAAAAGATTAAAAACAAATATCCACTGCATTTTGTGTGAAGAAGCCCATGTAAAAATATCAATCAATAAACATTTCCCTAGCCCATTCCTGCTGAGTCACTGGAAAAAAATGAAATAGCAAATGTCTCTATACTTTCTCACTGAGCGTTAATGCTTGTAAGCAGCCGTGCTTGGGTTCGAATCCCGATCGAAAATGTGTCGGGATGATCTCCAAATTTATGTTTTGATTATGTTGAATGTGTTATTTTGCACACAAAACAAATATGTTTATTGTACAAAACATGCATGTTTGATTTAAAATAAAGTATAAAAATAATTTCAAATGCATAAAAAAGCGTGACAACATTTTGTATGCTAGGGGGGCCTCAACGTAAAATTTGCTTAGGTCCGCAGTTTAGCCTGGGGTCTCCAACCAGCTGATTTTGTGTAGATCGCCAACGGGCCAAAGCATATTTGCATAAACTCCCAGTATTTGCATAACTTTTTAATTCAGAAATGTAATGAGTGGAGATCTGTTTCATAATTAAAGCTCAATTTAAATGTTGCTAATTATATAAATAAAACCCACATTTTTTCTTTTCTGACAAAGTAGCTCTGATAGAGATTAAAAAACTGAACTAGACATATATTATACTGAAATAACAGATACATCATTTAATACAAAATATGAGTTGTGGATGCCAACATGTTTTAATATTCTGACAAAACAATAGTCCCTTTTTTTGATTGAAATAAGGTATTCAATTAATGTTGCAAAAATTAGTAGCTCTCTTTTCCAGTCGGTCATTACAAACAGCAGAGCCTGAACAGCCTGAATGTTTGAAATTGCCGTATAAAATCGCTAATGCTAATTGCAGGCGCATATATAGGAATTGTCAATGTAAATTAGCATCGAACTACTGCATTTGTTTGAATGCAGTTTGTTTATGTTGAGAGTCACAGAAAAAAAGTAGTTCATATCTTGTGTTAGTTATACTATATTCCTGTTTCACAGTGCTTCAAAGTAAACTTTCTAAAAATGTAACACAACTAGGAACCTCATTTTGAACAATTTGCTCTGTAAACGTGTTTTGTGCTGGCACAGCATGACATTTTGCACTAACTCAACAGTCTTTTCAATAAATATATTTTGCAGATTTGGGTAGAAAAATTGCAAATGTGGGTCCTGCAGCCAAGGCAGTCAAGATCCACTGATATAGAAGATCTTTGACTAGAATGAACACAGCAATAATAAATACGGGTCCTTTGAAAATACTTAAATACAGTATTTTCCGGACTATAAGCCACTATTTTTTACCCACGTTTCGAACCCTTCGGATTTTTCTTCCCTAATGGCCATAATGTTGTTTTTTTTATAAACAAATAGTTTTCATATTACACCAACAGAGAAACTGAAAAGGTGTGTCTGTGTCTACTAACAAGACATCATGGCAGAGCAGAAGCCAAGTTTCTTTACATGGAGATATTCTCACTACTTTTCTTTTGTCGAGCACAAAGAAAAGAACATTTTAGTTAAATGTAAGTTGTGTCTTGGATCAAAGATCCTATCTACTGCCCAAAACAGCAATTCAAATCTGCTGAAACAGGTACAAAAGCAACATGCTTCGACGAAGCTAGTAAAGAGAGACACACTTCACCTACACCTCCAACGGCGGCTTGATTTTAACGGAGGGACTGCTAGCCAGTACAACATTGATAGAGCCATTGCAGCTGGTGTGCTAGAAGACATGCAGGCTATTTCTGCAGTGGAGTCACCCGCTTTCAGACAGCTGGACACAGTGGACAGATTGTATTATTCTCCAGTGCAATAACAGTACTGAAATGAAGGCTAAAAGGGCATTAATGGGAGCCATAAAAAAAAGGGGGAAAAAAAGAAGTAACTAAATAGTTACTTTTCACAGTAACGCATTACTTTTAGGTGTAAGTAACTGAGTTAGTAACTGAGTCTCTTTTGAAATAAAGTAACTAGTAACTGTAACTAGTTACTGGTTTTCAGTAACTAACCCAACACTGGTTATTGTTTATGCCATGGCGCCATCTTTTGGACAAGTTTGCTCACCGCAGATGCTGTGGGTTATGAAAGTACTTCCTGTTTCGTGCTTTCAATCGAAAGTATAACCGTACGTAGCCTTTCTGCTGGAAAGGATTCTTCATTCATCACTCCAAGCAACATTTGTAAGTTTTGCAATCCAACCAAAACAATGAATGCTTACTAAACTATCCTATGTGTGATGTCTGTAGGAGAGTTTTCATGCATATTTGTACGTGCTATCGTAACGTAAGCCAGCGTTGTTAGCAGTAGTGAATATGCTAACACGTTTACAAGTGTCTGTGTTAGTATTATTAACTTGCAATTGCATTATTTTTGTATTGTTTCAGTTTTGTGAATTCACCAAAACGTCACCGGGGAGTTATTGAGTCTGTTCAGCTGATTGGAGAGCAAGCTTCTGCAGGTCCATGACGAGGACTTCTGTTTTGTTTGGAAACAATTAAGGTTTGTATATAAACATTTAGCAAAAAATATATATGTTAATATATGTTAAAATATGTTTTTTATTCTAAAATCTGGTGGGTGCGGTTTGAATACTGATGAGCTCTGTAGCCAGTAGAATGTGGCAGTCAGTGTATGCAGTGTAAATACAACCTAAAACAAGCTTATTCCATCTTTACAAAGATGGCAGAAGGTTGTATATATGTTTCTTCCTTTGAACCGGAAGTATAACCGTCCATAGCCTTTCTGCTCGAAAGGATTCTTCATTCATCACTCCAAGCGACATTTGTAAGTGTTGCAATCTAACTAAAACAAATCATACTAACTAAACCGTCCCATGTGTGATGTCTGTGGGAGAGTTTTCATGCATATTCGTACGTGCTACCGTAACGTAAGCCAGCGTCGTTAGCAATAGTGAATATATAGTAAGTATCATTAACTTACAATGGCATTCTTTTTGTATTGTTTTCAGTTTTGTGAATACACCAAAACGTCACCGTGGAGTTATTGAGTCTGTCTAGCTGATTATAGAGCTAGCTTCCGCAGGTAGTGGGTCCATGACGATGACTTCTGTTTTGTTTGGAAACAATTAAGGTTTGTATATAAACATTTACCAAAAAAATTAATACCGTTATATGTCCGTAGCTTATTGTCCGGTGCGACTAATACATACTTGCCAACCCTCCCGGATTTTCCGGGAGACTCCCAAAATTCAGCGCCTCTCCCGAAAACCTCCCGGGACAAATTTTCTCCCGAAAATCTCCCGAAATTCATGCGGACCTGAGTGACGTGTCGACAACCTGTTTTCACGTCCGTAAAGCAGTTCGTCTGCCGTAAACAGCAATGTTGTGACACTCTTAAACAGGACAATACTGCCATCTACTGTACATGCATATGTGACAATAACATCTCGGGCTTTTAGAGAGTGCAGTGCACAACTGCGCACACAACAAGGAGACGAAGCAGAATGCATCATCAGAGAGGGTGTTCAGCATGGTTAGAAAAATAGTGACAGAGAATAGAACAAGGATGGACAATTCAACCCTTAACTCAACAATGAGTAGATGAGTGTTATGTGTGTGTATATGCGTAAATAAATGAACACTGAAATTCAAATATTTTTCTTATTTATATAAATATATAATAAAATTAAAAAAAAATTAAAATAAAATAAATAAATAAAAAAAAAAAATATATATATATATATATATATATATATATATATATATATATATATATATATATATATATACATACAGCTAGAATTCATATATATATATATATATATATATATATATATATATATATATTTATATATATATATATATATATTTATATATGAAATACTTGACTTGGTGAATTCTAGCTGTAAATATACTCCTCCCCTCTTAACCACGCCCCCAACCACGCCCCCCTGGGACCACTAAACCCCCCCACCCCACCCCACCCCCCCACCCGCCATCTCCCGAAATCGGAGGTCTCAAGGTTGGCAAGTATGGACTAATATATGTTAAAATATGTTTTTATTCTAAAATTTGATGGGTGCGGCTTGAATACCGATGAGCTCTGTAGACAGTAAAATGTGGCAGTCAGTGTATGCAGTGTAAATACAACCTAAAACAAGCTCAGTCTATCTTTAACAAAGCTGACAGAAGGTTGTATATATGTTTCGTGCTTTGAACCGGAAGTATAACCGTCCATAGCCTTTCTGCTCGAAAGGATTCTTCATTCGTCACTCCAAGCAACATTTGTAAGTGTTGCAATCTAACTAAAACAATTCATACTTACGAAACTGTCCCATGTGTGATGTCTGTGGGAGAGTTTTCATTCATAATTGTACGTGCTATCGTAACGTAAGCTAGCGTCGTTAGCAATAGTGAATATGCTAACACGTTTACAAGTGTCTGTGTTAGTATTATTGACTTACAATTGCATTATTTCTGAAGTTTTGTGAATTCACCAAAACGTCACCGGGGAGTTATTGAGTCTGTTTAGCTGATTGGAGAGCAAGATTTCACAGGTCCATGACGAGGACTTCTGTTTTGTTTGGAAACAATTAAGGTTTGTATATAAACATTTACCCAAAAAAATCATACTGTTATATATCTGCGGCTAATATGTTAAAATATTTTTTTAATTCTAAAATTTGGTGGGTGTGGTTTGAATACCGATGAGCTCTGTAGCCAGTAGAATGCGGCAGTCAGTGTATGCAGTGTAAATACAACCTAAAACAAGCTCATTCCATCTTTAATAAAGATGACAGAAGGTTGTATATAACTCTAATAACAGACAGGTGGTGATATGATCGACGTGTTCAACTGCTAGGAACCACAGCAGGTGTTTGCAGGACACTTTTGTGCCTCAACATGCCCGCTCATAAGTGTGCGTTCAGAGCCCGGATCAAGGTGGATTTGCGAGCCCGCTCTTGAGACTTCCTTATCACCCCAGACAGCGATACGGCTCGTTGACGCAAATGAGAGGCGAAGAAGCGATTGTCTTTGTTCCTTAAGCCGACCGCACAATGTGAGTCAGTGCGGTGGTGGAAACATTCCTTCTCGGATGTCACGGGATGGCGAGGCCTCTCCTGAAACTTGCGTCACGTCGAGAAAACTCTCGGACCAGGCATCGCAAACAAGATTCTCTTCTTATCACCGTGTTTTTTTTTATGAAGGGAAGCCTATCTTTGGACTATCATTTGACATCATTGACACATTCCTCCTACCAGATGCTCCCTTGTGATGTGCTGTGTGTGTTCTCTCCCTTATGGCGCTCAATGGCTCGCTTTCTTCCTCCTCCTGCAGCCGTCCCCCCTTTTTTCACCCACATACAAACATATAGACCAAGTCAGCCACAAAGCTGATGGCGACCGCTGGCTGAGGGGTAAAAGAGCCACCACATGATAGCAGGTCCGACCCCTCATAGAAAACCACCTTTTCTGTCCGAGGGGGGGAACAGACAATGCTTTGTGGCGCATATAGAGGGAGTCTAGCCTTCTATTAACGGCGCTGACGCCCAGCTGCTTAAGCACGTCCACCAAACTATGAAGCATTGTTCCACGCATGCCTGCTTTAGTCACATCCCTTCCTTGATAGATCCCTAGTGATGATCAATGGCCGGGCTCTGCGGCACCCCACAGGTCTCCATACTAGGTCCACTCATCTTGTGACTGATCGCCTGTCACTCTCCACCCTCTCCACACCCCTGGCCTGGAAGAGGCACCCGTCTGGTGCCCTCAATTAAAGCCACACAGCGGGTCATCGACTCCTTGATACCGGACCACCGACAAACAATGAAATACATTAGCTTTCCTGATGAGATCTATTTATTTCTTTTTTCAGATGTATTTATTTCGAACACAACAAACAGGAAGGTTAGTCAACTGGCAGCCCTGGGAAAAACACCATACCCGCCCCAAATTGCAGTTCAAAACTTGGGAGACAAACATTTTTTGCCAAAAATTCCTAAAACACTGGAGTTCTCCTGTTGAACTAGGACAGGGGTCGGCAACCCGCGGCTCTAGAGCCGCATGCGGCTCTTTAGCGCCGCCCTAGTGGCTCTCTTGAGCTTTTTCAAACATGTATGAAAAATGGAAAAAGGTTAGTGTAAAAAAATGTTTTGTTTGTTTTAATATGGTGTCCGTAGGAGGACAAACATGACGCAAACCTCCCTAATTGTTATAAAGCACAGTTTATATTAAACATGCCTCACTGATTCGAGTATTTGGCGAGCGCCGTTTTGTCCTACTGATTTTGGCGGTCCTTGAACTCACCGTAGTTTGTTTACATATATAACTTTCTCCGACTTTCTAGGACGTGTTTTATGCCACTTCTTTTTCTGTCTCATTTTGTCCACCAAACTTTTAACGTTGTGCATGAATGCACAAAGGTGAGTTTTGTTGATGTTATTGACTTGTGTGGAGTGCTAATCAGACATATTTGGTCACTGCATGACTGCAAGCTAATCGATGCTAGCATGCTATTTAGGCTAGCTATATGTACATATTGCATCATTATGCCTCATTTGTAGGTATATTTGAGGTCATTTAGTTTCCTTAAAGTCATCTTAATTCAATTTATATCTCATGATACACTATCTGTATGTAATATGGCTTTTAATTTTTTGCGGCTCCAGACAGATTTGTTTTTGTATTTTTGGTCCAATATGGCTCTTTCAACATTTTGGGTTGCCGACCCCTGAACTAGGACCTCAAACACATTGACAGATCCTTTTATTTAGATTTCACCTTGGTAGCAAACAGAACACCAGAGTCCAAACTTGTGATATACCGTATTTTCCGGACCATAGGGCGCACCGGATTATAAGGCGCACTGCCGATGATTGGTCTATCTTCGATCTTTTGTCATACAAAAGGCGCACCGGTGTCACATGGGGGGTCCCAGCTCACTGCGGGGTCGTTCTCCCGGGATGCAGAACGGACAACTCCGGACGAAAGCATGAAGGTAGGAATATGATTTATTGTCATAAATCCTACACATTACAAAAAGACTGGAACCAAACAAAAGGAAAGCGTGCCATTCGCACGAGAAGCTAAATAACCAAAACTTAGCACAGGAATCATTAGCCAAGAAAACAAGGAATACCCAAAGTAACTGTTGCTTTCACAAACAATGAAGCCAGACTGAGCGTGGCGAGAAATGTGAATAAATAGCTCTCTGATTAGTGGTCAACTGCAGGTGAGCGTGCCAACCACTAACCAGAGGCAGGTGAACCCAATTTGTACCCATGGTAACCAACAAGGGTGCACAAAAACAGGAACTAAGGGAGTCCAAAACTAACAGAACATAACAAAAACATGATCCGGACCACGGATCATGACAACCGGATTATAGGGCGCACTAAAGGAGTCTTTTTTTTATTTTTTATTCTGAATTGCAAACATTTCCTTGTGGTCTACATCAGTGTTTTTCTACCTTTTTTGAGCCAAGGCACATGTTTTTAATTGTAAAATACCCCAGGCACAACACCAGCAGAAAAAGTAAAAAAATGAAACTCAGTAGCTTATATTGACAATAAAAAGTTGTTCTCATCAAATACCTGACCCAATTGTTCGATATGAATTTAAACTATAACCATCCATGCAGCACTAATTCTCTTGTCTCAAAGTCGACCTACAAAGCAATTAGCTACCTGCTGCCGTCTACCAATATGGAAGATTACATGGTTACTCTGCAGATCTCTAGACAGTACAGACACTCAACAACGGCACATTTTTTGCGGATTATGATTTTTGGTTTGCGAAAAATATATATATATTTTTTTTTTAACAATGCTTAGAAGACCTGATGTTGCCATCATTACTGATGAAAAGCAGTCCAGACCAATTAGGTGAAATTGCATAATTTCCCACGGCACACCACACAATATCTCACGTGTGCCGCGGAACAGTGGTTGAAAAACAATGGTCTACATAACATGTAACTGTGGTTATTTGGTCAAAATGTTGCATAGATTATGTTTTACAGATCATCTTCAAGCCACTTTCTGACAGTCGCTTCAGGATGCGCCGTTTTGTGGGCGGTCTTATTTACGTGGCTCACCTTCGGCAGCGTCTTCTCTCCGTCATCTTTGTTGTAGAGGTGTAGCGTGCAAGGACGGGAGTGGAAGAAGTGCTTTTGCATAATATTGCCAAACAAAACGCCAGATAATATGTCTTACCTTATACACACACCATAATAATACTCGTATGTTTAATGCGCCGACAATCCACCAAGCGGAGCGGCTTCATAGCTTACCAAAGTCGTACCAAAACATTTTGATAGATTTTTGAGCGCCGTGTGTAATGTTCTATATTTTCAATAGAACATATAAAATGTTGGTGTTGTTTATTCTAGTGATATTGCCATCATACCTCTTACCACGTATCTCTTCTGTTTGACTGGAGTCTACTGGTCACACTTATCATTACACCATGTACCAAATAAAATAATACAGTATTATTCCATACATTAGGCGCACCGGGTTATTAGGCGCTCTGTTGAGTTTTGAGCGAAAAAAATGATTTTAAGTGTGCCTTATAGTCCGGAAAATACGGTACATACTGTAACTGAGGTGCTCCTCAAGGCACCACTTTAAGTCCTCTTCTTTTTGGCAGTTACACATGTTTTTCGTAACGTGATTCAGGTTGTGAAACTTTTTAGTTGTACTAGTGGTGTTCCTAAAGGTTCCATTGCAGGTCCTTTCGTTTTCGTCATTTGGCGATTCAACTTGTGGCCCGCGAGTTCAGTTCAAAACTTGGGAGACAAACATTTTTTGCCAAAAATTCCTAAAACAGTAGAGTGCTTCTGTTGTGTAGAGAAACTCAGACCCCAGTAAACACATTGGCAGATCATTGCATGGACATTTTAATCTTGCGAGCAAACATAAAATGCTGAGGTCCAAACTTGGGATTTACATAACTGAGGTGTTCCTTAAGTCACTCCTTTCAGTCCTCTCATTTTAGGCACTTACACATTTTTTTCGTGATGTGATTCAGCTTGTTTACTTTAGATGCAGTCAGTAGTTATTTGTTCAAATTTATTTGTATGTCATGATCCGTGGCCCGGATCATGTTTTGTTTAGTCATGTTCGGTTAGTTTTGGACTCTCTCAGTTCCTGTTTTGTGCACTCCTGGGTTTGTTTTGGTCACCATGGGTACTGATTGGTTTCACCTGCCTCTGGTTAGTGTTCGACACGTTCACCTGCTGCCGGGCACTAATCAGAGAGCTATTTATTCACGTTGCTTGCCACACTCTGTCTGGCTTCGTTGTTTGCTGTATGCAACATTCACGTTGGTATTCTTGTTTTCTGGCTAATGATTCCTGTGCTAAGTTTTGGTTCCTTAGCTTCTCGTGCGATCGGCACGCTTTCCTTTTGTTTGTTTCCTGTCTTTTTGTAATGTGTAGGATTTATGACAATAAATCAAATTCCTACCTTCAGGCTTTCATCCGGAGTTGTCCATCTGCATCTTGGAAGAACGACCTCGCAATAACATGTGACCCCTCACGTGACATTGCACTGGTGGTGTTTTTAAGGTTCCATTGTAGGTCCTCTCTTTTTCATCATGTGGCTATTCAACTGGTGGCCCACAAGTTTAGTTAAAAGAAAAACTGGTGAGAGACTCACATTTTTGCAGCTGATTATTTTTTGCAGAAGATCATTAAAAACAGCAGAGTGCTCTTGTAACTCTGACAAAATAAAGTAACCGAAATCTAATGTTAACTCTCGCACAGTGATTCTCAAACTTTAGGTACCACCTCAGAAAACACTTGGCCCACCAAGTACCACCATAATGACCAACATTGAACTAAAGTAACGTAGTAGGCCTAATATTCATTAAAAACAAGGCAGAGGTATTATTTAAAAAGTATATATAATTACACACAGTTTGAAATGTATCACTGGGACGGCGTGGCGCAGTTGGGAGAGTGGCTGTGCCAGCAACCTGAGGGTTCCTGGTTCAATCCCCACCTTCTACCATCCTAGTCACGTCCGTTGTGTCCTTGAGCAAGACACTTCAACCTTGCTCCTGATGGGTCCTGGTTAGCGCCTTTCATGGCAGCTCCCGCCATCAGTGTGTGAATGTGTCTGTGAATGGGTGAATGTGGAAATAGTGTCAAAGCGCTTTCAGTTCCTTGAAAAAAAAAAGGTAGAAAAGCGCTATACAAGCATAACCCATTTACCATTTACTGTGTTTGAATATTTAATGAATTGATTATTTGGCGTACCACTAGTTGGAGCTCGCGTGTACAGTTTGAGAACACTGGTTTTCAGGAATATACAAAATAAGGCTTATAATCACCTGATACTTGACAATACTAAGTATATTACCAGAATACATATATTTATTTACTCACAATAATAAACCGACTTTTCATTTCATCAAAGTTAGTTTGTACAAATACATTACACCTAAACTATTTTATGTTTCCTATTCTTTGTTGTACCTGTGAAAAATAAATAGAATGATGTTATTGCTTTGTTTGATTTCCTCATCTTGTTAATTCCACTGAGCCACGCCTCGATAACACAAAGTTCCTTTAAATCAAGTTTGCCCCTCCAATTGTATTTTCCATCTCTTTCTCTGAACATTTTATGGATATTCGGTAGTAGCAGATTTGTTCTTGCTTTGAATATTGCTTTTTAAATTTCACCAGACCTATACATTAAACCAGGCCTGGGCAATTATTTTGACTGGGGGTGCCAAATTTGGAGAAAAAAAATATGTCTGGGGGCTGGCATATCTATTTTTAGGAACACTTATACAAAACCTCACAATAAAGTTTGATTGAATGCTAAAAACGTTATGACTGACCGCCTTAAAAACTGATTGGAATTTTTAATTTTTTTACTGAATGAGACACAGAATGTACATGAAAATAAAGAATGTGAGATTTACAATATTAACTATGAACGATAAAACACTGAATATTGACAACATATGAACGTCACACCCCCTCTCGATCGACATATTTTACAATCAAGCGAAACGCAACAAAAATGCAACAAACACAGCGAAATATGAACGCGAAGGGTAAAAAAAAAACACAATCTGATATATCTGATATAGCACTAAGCTTTAGAACTTTGTTGTAAAAATCTCCTTCCGTGTCTGTCCCCGACACCCGCATTTCAGGCTGGCCGCTCTGGAAACACTCTGTGGAAACGCTCCCCACCCACACTTTTTGGTGCTTCGTCTGAGCTGCTGTGACTTAGATTACCATAGTAACTAGTATATCATGCAAAAGCACAGATTCCAACCATTGAAACACTTTGTATAGTTCAAGACCTACAGTAATTTGCACAGTATAATGGCAGCTACAGTTTCCATCTTAAAGATCTAAAAAAATGATTTGGGAGTGTCCAGCGGGCCAGATTGAAAAGCTTAACGGGCCTTAATTTGCCCAGGTCTGCATTAAACGATTTACGACTTTATAAAGAGTGCACCCAACATTGTGTATCATTCTCGTTTTGTAATGTGCATAACTTCTGTAAGGTTCTCTTTGAGGTATTTACCCAGACCTCCATGCATTCTTGCAGACTTCCATTTTCATTATTTTAAGGAATAATGTGTCATACCTAGTGCTATTTCCAAAGGATGCGTCCATGCTCACTTGGCCATAAAGGTTATATTATCGGTTTATGTACCCCACTGCAGTATTGTTAATGGCATTCAATCCACTGTATGCTTTATCTATCACGTCAAGCGCTCCATAAAAAGCCCGTGCTAATATCAAAGGAGACTCACCACAAAGGCTCCATCTCGCCCTGGGCTAGATTTAAAGCCCTCTCTTGTCTCGCATGCCGCGAAAATGAATAGTTTATATTTTGCAAAACCCGTCCGAAATTAATCAAATTTAATTTCTCTTTGCCCCGTGCCTAAGTACTTGCACACGGACGCGCAAGAGACACACACAAGGCGCCCGCAAACAAGGCAACAAAGAGATGAGCACAGAGTGAAACAAACCCTATTAGAATAATTTCAAGGTTTTGTTTTTTTTTTACAAATCTTCCTCTGTGAAGTAACCCCCCTTCTTAAAAAAAAAAAAGTGATTTATTCTATTCAATGAGCCGATTAATATTACAATCTTTGTGTTGACTCTGTAGGGCAGCACTCCACCATGTAAAGTATATGGAGCTGTTGTATTTTATAGTTAATACAGAGTACTCTTAATGCTAAATGTCCTCAGCTCCCTGCAATTGCTTTCATTGGGCCAATCAATAAGTGCTCCACGAATTCTGCTTAGCAACAAGTGGTCGTGAAGACAATACCAAGAAATAGAATCCTAACATTTCCGTTGTCGCCATGGTAAACTGTTTATTTATGTAACATTCACTTTTTGCCAAAAAAATATGGCTTTATTCCCATTAGATTATGATCTTTTTCAAAAATAAACCTTATCTGCATATGATCGTGGCTGTTATCTTCGGAAAAAAATGAAACCTTTTTCTAGGAATGTTCCCGTTTTCTTATATAATGACATTTTTGCAAAAAAGCATAACTCTTGTAAGGTTACAACTTCTTTCTCATAATACTGACTTTAGTTAATGGTTTCAAAAATTAAACTTTAGTCCTATGAGAATATGATTTTTGTTCTGAAAAAAAAAACTAAACATAACAGTTAACTATTTTTTTGAAGGAATATGACTTCATTCAAAATCTTCATTCTTATAACAAACTTTTTGCTTTAAAACATATATTACATTGTAATATCACTATTAATAAGCTATAACATTACGACCCATTCTTGAAAAAACTATTGCAAAAATATCCAACTTTATTTTCCTAAAACATTCCAACTTTCGTCTCAGCAAAGTACGACTCTCTTAAGACTACGACTTTCTTCTCATAATATTGACTTTGCTTGTAAGTTTTCCATGTTTTATAAAATGGAATTAGGTGTCATTTTTCTGGAGAAAAAAAAAAACCTATATACCAGGGGTCCCCAAACTTTTTGACTAGGGGGCCGCATTGGGTTAAAAAAATGTGGCCGGGGGCCAGGCTGTGTATATATATATATATATATATATATATATATATATATATATATATATATATATATATATATATATATATATATATATATATATATATATATCCGTTTTGTCATTTAACATCAATTAAGATTGATGTTCATCAACATTTAACATTGTCACGTTATCAATGGGAAAATTCATTTTTAGACAATATGATTTGCCTGAGCGGCCAGGACACACCGAGAGCAACAAGCGGTAGAAAATGGATTAGAAAGGAAAGATAAAAATAATAAAAAATTAAATGTTTTAACTTGGGACTTCCCGTGGGCCGGATTTTGGATGCTGGGGGGCCGGATCCGGCCCGCGGGCCATAGTTTGGGGACCCCTGCTATATACCATTACTGTAATAATGAGCAACTATTTTCACCAAAACTTTGTAATATTGCGACTTCCTTCTTGTAATATTTAGACTTTATCTGGAAACATTACAACTTAATTTTTATGAGATTTCAACATTTTCTTAAATACATTACCTTTTCATTCTCATATCAAGCTTTATTCTTAAAAAAATATGTTATCTTGTAATATCATGACTAAATATTTCGACTTATTTCTTGTAAGATTATGTTTTTGAAAAAACATTCAACTTGTGTCGAATAAAATTCCCACTTTTTCTCAAAAAAAGTACAACTAGTAAATGTATTCGTAAGATTTAACTTTACTGTCATAACAGTAACAATATTCTATGTTTGATTTTATTCTGTAAACATTACAACTTTATTCTAATTGGATTTTACAGGGTTTTTTAAAGGTGCGTCTTTATTTTTACAATATTTTGTAAAATAAAGTATTTTGATATGTACATATCTCCGGGTTGGGGAGGAGACCCTGCCCCAAGTGGAGGAGTTCAAGTACCTAGGAGTCTTGTTCACGAGTGGGGGAAGAGTGGATCGTGAGATCGACAGGCGGATCGGTGCGGCATCTTCAGTAATGCGGACGCTGTATCGATCCGTTGTGGTGAAGAAAGAGCTGAGCCGGAAGGTAAAGCTCTCAATTTACCGGTCGATCTACGTTCCCATCCTCACCTATGGCCATGAGCTTTGGGTTATGACCGAAAGGACAAGATCACGGGTACAAGCGGCCGAAATGAGTTTCCTCCGCCGGGTGGCGGGGCTCTCCCTTAGAGATAGGGTGAGAAGCTCTGTCATCCGGGGGGAGCTCAAAGTAAAGCCGCTGCTCCTCCACATCGAGAGGAGCCAGATGAGGTGGTTCGGGCATCTGGTCAGGATGCCACCCGAACGCCTCCCTAGGGAGGTGTTTAGGGCACGTCCAACCGGTAGGAGGCCACGGGGAAGACCCAGGACACGTTGAGAAGACTATGTCTCCCGGCTGGCCTGGGAACGCCTCGGGACCCCCCGGGAAGAGCTGGACGAAGTGGCTGGGGAGAGGAAAGTCTGGGCTTCCCTGCTTAGGCTGCTGCCCCCGCGACCCGACCTCGGATAAGCGGAAGAAGATGGATGGATGGATGGATGGACGTACATATTAATTTTTATAAGATTTTGTACGTTTTCTGAAAAATATCTTCATTCTTATTTCCTTAAAATTATAAATTATCTCTTAATATCACAACTCACTTCCTATAACATTATGACTTATTCTTATTCCTCAAAACTTCCCGACATTATTATTATGTGACTTTATCCTTGTAACATGATGTTTTATTGTAAACTTTACCTTGAAAAAAATCTTTATTCTCACAAAATTATGACTTTCTTCTTGTGAAATTACGACAATTTTCAAGGAAATAATTTGACTCTATTTTCCTATTATTTTCTACTTTTTATTTTTTAGCGTACATCCTTTTTTATAAGATTTTCTAAGTTTTCTGAAAAATATCTGCATGCTCACTTCCTTAAAATTATAAATTATCTTGTAATATCACAACTCACTTACTATGACATTACGACTTATTCTTATTCCTCAAAACGTCCCAACATTATTATTATGTGACTTTAACCTTGTAACATGATGTTTTAATATACAACTTTATCCTAAAAAAATCTTTATTCTCACAACATTATGACTTTCTTCTAGTAAAATTACAACAATTTTCCAGGAAATAATTGGACTCTATTCTCCTATTATTTTCTACTTTTAATTTTTTAGTATAACCTTTTTGAAAGGTTTCCTCATTTCCTCAAAAATGCACATCTTTATTTTCACAACAAACGTTGTACTTACTTAAAATACATATTTTATCTTGTAATATATCATAATTCAATTCTTATAACATTACATTTTCTTGAAAAGATCAATTCAAAAACATATGTTTGCGCGATTCCGATATCTTTTAATAGCATAAATCCCTTCCGATTGTCTTGATGTCTCGCATGACAGTTTGGAGTATTATTCGTTTCTGTATTATTTTGTGTCCAACGCTTTTATTTGTGTTTCCACTTTCTCTTTGCCTCCACCACTTCTCTTGTCTGATCACTGGCTACCTCACGCATCCCTGATTGGCAATCAGGACACACCTGTCCCTGGTTTCCAATCAGGATGCTTTGGCTGGATCATTTTGTTTTGTACTTGAAGTGCTGAATACAAGGTCAAGGTGTATTTATTTGTAAACCACAATATTAAAACAGCCACTACTGCCCAAGGGGCTGTACAAATTCCAAACAGGTAAAAAAACAAAAAACAATAATAAAAATCACAATGAGTACAGAACATGTTTAAAACATAGCTAAACAAACAAATCAGTAAAATGGTGAAAAAAAAAAAGCTGTAGAAATACATAACATAGAGAAATGTACATAAAAATAGTAAAAGGGCATAAATAAAAACACAAAAACATACATTTCCATATGCTTCCATATGCCTAATGGACTATTTCTGTTTTGTTTTCCCTAATAAAGATATATTTTTTTACTTGTACTTCACCTGCTGTCTCTCCATCCTGGGATCCATACCAACAACATCCAACGTAACACCTCTAGCATTACTTATTGTAAATGTTTCTCAAAAGATACGTTGAAAAAGATACACAATTGCGACATATTTTGACGCGTACATTGTAACATGACATTTCCATCATATGACAATATTACCACTTGATTCTTGCAAACAATACAACTACTATCCATGAAAACGTGTGACTTTATTCTCATGCTATTGGGTCAAGGTAGTTTATTTCGAACATGCAGACAAAGTTACATTCAATGTACAACAAAAGAGGAGACATATAACCTTAGGGATCAATTAACTTAATTTATTTGTATGAAATTAAATTATAGAATGGATTCAGCAAAGAAGTCAAACAATGTACTAATATGATCCAGTTTAAGAAAGTGTTCAAACTCTAAGTGTTTTAAAGTACAAGGTAGAGGAACACTGATAAAAAATATTGAACCTTATTGAATAATGACACATTATCTATAAAATATTCAGTAAATTGTGTGAACCATGTTTAATTCAATTATATATTCATGTGAACTATATTAATACTTATTAATTTGTTCATTTATTGTTGTTGGTGTTAAAGACTGAAAAAAGGAAGTGAACAATAGAGTTAGAATTTATTTCTAGACAGAAAAGGGATAGGATTAAATAAGCTTTGCTTCTTCCTACTCCTTTTTGGACATGTTAGAATGTGAAATTGTAAACATTATTACTCGAAACACATGTTATTTGTTTTATTTGCATTACTCATTTGTTGATGTTGTTTAATTTAGTTGATTTTATTTTTATTTTTTTTAAACATGTCTAAAATAAATACAATACAATACAATACAATATAATAAAATACAATACAATACATCAGAATAAATCTATTGTGTTCAGTTCACAATTCAACATGTCTAAAAGAGAGTTGGTAGAAGTAGAACTTATTTAATCTTACATTTTTTTATATCACCAATGAATGTGTTCACTTCCTGTGTTCAACATACAGTATTGCTGGGATGTTATAAACATCAGGGAGGAGGAAGAGTGCAAGATTTTACGAAACAACGACGAGAAAAGCATGCAGCTCACACTCCAGTCCGAGGGAGCAGAGTCAAAGAATGCATGAGTTTGCAGTGATCACTCCCTTAAAGGTTTGTTTGATTGATTATCTGACATTTATTATTCCCAATTTAAGTACTATCTTGATATTACGGTATATGTATTTCTTAATCACATATTTGCTACAAGTGTTTCAAAAAGCACCAACTCAGCAAGTCTAAATAAAAGAAAGCAAAAGTGAGCAAAACCTAAAAGAGTTAAGATTTTACCAAAGGCAGCTATCATAAATGAAGCTTTCAGCACATACACAATGTTGACATATTTACAAATCCCGTTTCCATATGAGTTGGGAAATTGTGTTAGATGTAAATATAAATGGAATACAATGATTTGCAAATCATCATGCAGGGTCCTTGAGGGTGCATGGGAGTTTGCCCAACCAGTCTACATGTGTTTTGTGGACTTGGAGAAGGCATTCGACCGTGTCCCTCGGGAAGTCCTGTGGGGAGTGCTCAGAGAGTATGGGGTATCGGACTGTCTGATTTTGGCGGTCCGCTCCCTGTATGATCAGTGTCAGAGCTTGGTCCGCATTGCCGGCAGTAAGTCGGACACGTTTCCAGTGAGGGTTGGACTCCGCCAAGGCTGCCCTTTGTCACCGATTCTGTTCATAACTTTTATGGACAGAATTTCTAGGCGCAGTCAAGGCGTTGAGGGGATCTGGTTTGGTGGCTGCAGGATTAGGTCTCTGCTTTTTGCAGATGATGTGGTCCTGATGGCTTCATCTGGCCAGGATCTTCAGCTCTTGCTGGATCGATTCGCAGCCGAGTGTGAAGCGACTGGGATGAGAATCAGCACCTCCAAGTCCGAGTCCATGGTTCTCGCCCGGAAAAGGGTGGAATGCCATCTTCGGGTTGGGGAGGAGGTCTTGCCCCAAGTGGAGGAGTTCAAGTACCTCGGAGTCTTGTTCACGAGTGAGGGAAGAGTGGATCGTGAGATCGACAGGCGGATCGGTGCGGCATCTTCAGTAATGCGGACGCTGTATCGATCCGTTGTGGTGAAGAAGGAGCTGAGCCGGAAGGCAAAGCTCTCAATTTACCGGTCGATCGACGTTCCCATCCTCACCTATGGTCATGAGCTTTGGGTTATGACCGAAAGGGCAAGATCACGGGTACAAGCGGCCGAAATGAGTTTCCTCCGCCGGGTGGCAGGGCTCTCCCTTAGAGATAGGGTGAGAAGCTCTGTCATCCGGGGGGAGCTCAAAGTAAAGCCGCTGCTCCTCCACATCGAGAGGAGCCAGATGAGGTGGTTCGGGCATCTGGTCAGGATGCCACCCGATCGCCTCCCTCGGGAGGTGTTTAGGGCACGTCCGACCGGTAGGAGGCCACGGGGAAGACCCAGGACACGTTGGGAAGACTATGTCTCCCGGCTGGCCTGGGAATGCCTCGGGATCCCCCGGGAGGAGCTGGACGAAGTGGCTGGGGAGAGGGAAGTCTGGGCTTCCCTGCTTAGGCTGCTGCCCCCGCGACCCGACCTCGGATAAGCGGAAGAAGATGGATGGATGGATGGATGGATTTGCAAATCATTTTCAACCCATATTCAGTTGAATATGCTACAAAGACAACATATTTGATGTTCAAACTCATAAACTTTTTTTTTTTTGCAAATAATCATTAACTTTAGAATTTGATGCCAGCAACACGTGACAAAGAAGTTGGGAAAGGTGTCAATAAATACTGATAAAGTTGAGGAATGCTCATCAAACACTTATTTGGAACATCCCACAGGTGAACAGGCAAATTGGGAACAGGTGGGTGCCATGATTGGGTTTAAAAGTAGATTCCATGAAATGCTCAGTCATTCACAAACAAGGATGGGGCGAGGGTCACCACTTTGTCAACAAATGCGTGAGCAAATTGTTGAACAGTTTAAGAAAAACCTTTCTCAACCAGCTATTGCAAGGAATTTAGGGATTTCACCATCTATGGTCCGTAATATCATCAAAGGGTTCAGAGAATCTGGAGAAATCACTGCACGTAAGCAGCTAAGCCCGTGACCTTCAATCCCTCAGGCTGTACTGCATCAACAAGCGACATCAGTGTGTAAAGGATATCACCACATGGGCTCAGGAACACTTCAGAAACCCACTGTCAGTAACTACAGTTGGTCGCTACATCTGTAAGTGCAAGTTAAAACTATCCCATGCAAGGCGAAAACCGTTTATCAACAACACCCAGAAACGCCGTCGGCTTCGCTGGGCCTGAGCTCATCTAAGATGGACTGATACAAATTTCCTAACTCATATGGAAACGGGGTTTATAGTTATATTTTGAAAAAGACAGGGAAAAACATTGTAAACGTTGCATACAACAGCAACCAACATCAGTAGACTCAATGTTAAATCATGAAATGCAACATTACCCGAGCAAAAACTATGCATATTTATCCATAAGAGTCTTGATACCAATGTCCTTGACCCAGCCACACAAAAAGAAGTTGTAGACATCCATGCTTTACCAAGTTTTCATCTGTTTTGTCATGTAGAATGGTGTCTGGAGCACAATAGTTCGATACGTCTGGGAACTCGTCCAACGTATAATCCTTGCTATCTTTCGACAAATCGTTTTTTTATGAAGTATAGGGATCTATTCCATTGCATAGTTTGATTTGTTGCTCGTATCTGCTTTTTGCAGGAAGATTTAAGCCTCTTTTGTGCTCTGATAGTTTGCATGCTGCTTGCTGTACAACAGCCATCTTAGCTTGGTTGACCACCACTGGTTTTCACTTCCGGGAAGATATCACTTGTCGGAATATAAGCAATAATACGTATAAAAGCAAAGAGACATTGGGCATTGGGCCCTGAATGCACATATTTGACTATCTTGCTACTTTTTTCTAAACATTAAACAAAACGTTTGGACACACCTTCTCATTTCAATGTGTTTTCTTTATTTTCATGACTATTTACATTGTAGATTGTCACTGAAGGCATCACAACTATGACACCTGTGAAGGGAAAACCATTTCAGGTGACTACCTCTTGAAGCTCACTGAGAGAATCCCAAGAGTGTGCAAAGCAGTAATCATAGCAAAGGGTGGCTATTTTGAAGGAACTAGAATATAAAACATGTTTTCAGTTATTTCACCTTTTTTTGTTAAGTACCGGTACATAACTCCACATGTGTCCATTCATAGTTGTGATGCCTTCAGTGACAATCTACAATGTAAATAGTCATGGAAATAAAGAAAACACATGGAATGAGAAGGTGTGTCCAAACTTTTGGTCTGTACTGTATATCAAATTAAATAAAATTGACTTTAAAACTGTAATGGTATACACTTCTGTCCAGCAATTATTAAAATGTATTATTTGTTTTGTTATATATACTGTGTATATATATATATATATATATATATATATATATATATATATATATATATATATATATATATATATATATATATATATGTATACAGGAGGTCCTCGGGTTATGAACGAATTCCGTTCTTACGTCCTTTCGTAAGTCCGTTTTGTATGTTGGTCGGAACATAAGCCTATTTTATGTGTACGTAAATCAGATTATGACTAAAAACACACGTAAAAACAAAATGTTTTATTTTTATTTTTTTTAAAACCTTGGTAGATCATTTAAAAAATTGGTAGATCATGAGTTCAAACCCCGGCCGAGTCATACCAAAGACTATAAAAATGGGACCCATTACCTTCCTGATTGGCACTCAGCATCAAGGGTTGGAATTGGCGGTTAAATCACCGAAATGATGATAGGGACGGCGTGGCGCAGTGGAAGAGTGGCCGTGCGCGACCCGAGGGTCCCTGGTTCAATCCCCACCTAGTACCAACCTCGTCATGTCCGTTGTGTCCTGAGCAAGACACTTCACCCTTGCTCCTGATGGGTGCTGGTTAGCGCCTTGCATGGCAGCTCCCTCCATCAGTGTGTGAATGTGTGTGTGAATGGGTAAATGTGGAAGTAGTGTCAAAGCGCTTTGAGTACCTTGAAGGTAGAAAAGCGCTATACAAGTACAACCCATTTATCATTTATCATTTATTCCCGAGCGCGGCCACCGCTGCTGCTCACTGCTCCCCTCACCTCCCAGGGGGTGGGACAAGGGGATGGGTCAAATGCAGAGGGTAATTTCACCACACCTAGTTTGTCAGTGGTACTTTAACTTTTAACTTTAACTTTTATCATCATTTCATCAATAAGGGCATCTGGCTTTAAAAAAAAAAAAAAAAAAAGGAAAGAGATCAAATTGTTAGAAAAAAATGTTTGCCATAGTTGTTATCACCACATTAATTTTAAAAATCCCATCATTCTCGTTTTTTATTCATCTTTTTGTCAGTATTTTCCGTTGTTTTATTGGCGTAAGTAGCCCCCATGCAAACACACCACTGGCTGACGTCACGGAAACGGACGACCTGGGTTATCAAGCAGTAGTAACTACACACGGAGGAAATCACACTGCGTAACACAACCAAGCAGAAGATTAAAACGGGCACAGGGAGGGGTGGCGTGTGTGTAAGAGTGTGTGTGCGGGGTGGAGGGGGAATGACAAAATGTTGACGCTTGATTGAAGTGCGTAAGGTTGTGTGCTAATTACATCCAGAACCACAGCCTAGGAACAGATGCCACACTTGTGCATCAATAAATGCTTATAAGTAACTTATTTAGGGCTGCCTGCCATGCAAGGAAATGGCATGACTTGAAGCACAAGTGCCCGGGGGGTTCTTCCTCGCCTCTTTGTCTTGTCATCCTGCATCTTTTAAATCTATTCACCGCTTCAACAACAACACAGGCAGACAGCAGCAGCATGCAGAGAGAGAAAAGATCCAAATATTCACACTTTTCCTGCACGCCGTATTATGTTTGCCATCAAGTAAACGTTGTCTTCTCCTCCGATTGTTTTTTAGGGCCGAGCTCCTGTTTGACGAGTGCGCTCGCAAGTTTGAAGACAAATACGTTGTGATTGGAGCGTTGAAAGATAAATTAGCGTGACAAGTCGGCGCTGTGTTTTGTTTAGCAGGAACAAACAGAGTACTTGATGCCTCAGCGTTGTCAGGAAATTAAAGGTAGCATCCTTGCTTGGTGGTGTGTTGACGTGCTTTTATTATTTTTACCTTCATCAATCACACGCTGGCGCTTCTTGAAGACATAACACGCAATGAAGGCCACGGCAGCCAAAGAAAGAACTATTGAGCACATGTTGTTGATTGATTTCATTCATTTTCATCTCTTTTTTTTAATATTTGGATGTGAATTTGAGCTGTTTACGTTTGCTTGGTTCCGAAAAAACACACAAAATATAGAACTAGGGTTGACCCGATACCAATATTTTGGTACCGGTACCGGTGAACAAAATTAATGTTGATACTTTTCTAAATAAAGGGGACCACAAAAGATGGCATTGTTGACTTTATTTGAACAAAAAATAAATAAAGCCAATAATTGCCCCCGGTAGAACTAGAGGAGGTGGCTTGGGGACAGGGAAGTCTGGGCATCTTTGCTTAGACTGCTGCCCCGCGACCCGGACTCGGATAAGCGGCAGAAAATGAATGGATGGATGGATTATAAATGTGCACGTTACTACATTACATATATACTTACATCATTAATGGAGGTGTTTGGATGTTTTTTTAAGGCCTCTATACGTGACGATCTGTCACTTCATTTCTGTTTGTGCTTCCTTGTTTTGTGTTTATTTCCTATCAGTGCTCTTATTTTGATTTCCATTTTTTGCATGTCTCCAGGGAGCGCTGTTTTCACCTCACCTGCTGTTGATTGGCAGCCGGGCCACACCTGGTGCTAATCAGCAGGCTTCTAAGTATGCCTGCCTCGCCAAACACCTCAGCGCTCGAGGATTGATTTACTGAATGTTTTGGACCTTACATGCACGACTGCTTCCTTCTCTGTTTATTATATTAAAATGATCTTACCTGATCATCACTCTCCTGGTTCCTGTATCTTGGGGTCACTTCAACTGCAGCCATGTGAGCTCCTGACACTGTAGGCAGAATAAAGCGACTCATGGACTTCATCATAAGCGGACTTTTGATCGCATTTATTTAATATTTAGAATGCATGAAAAAAAAAAGAAACATAGGTAACACTTTAGTATGGGGAACAAAGACTTAATTTAGAGTTATTTGGACACTAGAGGAACATATAAGGGTTAGGGTTAGGGTTAGGGTTACTAATAAGCAATAATTCTGAGGTTATTGAGGGAAGACTCTTAGTTAATGGCTTGCTGGTTGTATAATAAGGCCATGCAGAATAAGGCATTAATAAGTACTTACTAATGACTAACTAAGAGCCAATATGTTACGAATGTGCATGTTAATAAGCAACTAATTAATGGTGAATATGTTCCCCATACTAAAGTGTTACCTATTTTTTTATCTTTATAGATTGAAAATTAACAGCAATGAGTTGACTGATGAACATTAACACATAATTTATCCATAAAGTATAAATAACGACAAATAAAGATAGAATACTATTAACCGCAACATGTAAGTGTAAAAAACCCAACAACAACATTATGATTTGTACATTTTCAGAACGTGCTTGTTCTATTTTTAAAGAAAGAAAACAATCTGAAGTGGTCTTTATTTTTAAGTTATCGTGGGGATAGGTTGATTGGCAACACTAAATTGGCCCTAGTGCAGTGGTTCTCAAACGTTTTTTGTCAGGCCCCCCTTCAGATGAAAAAATACATTTCGGGGCCCCCCTCACACCAACAAAAGTTACAATAGTCACAGAATGAGTCAAGTTTAGATTTATTGACATAACATAAATATGTCTTTTTCAAAAAGATACAATTAATTAATTAAGAGCCAATATGTTACTAATGTGCATGTTAATAAGCAACTAATTAATGGTGAATATGTGTTCCCCATACTGTTCTTGTCTTACATAAGGATTGTGAATGATGGGCAAGATTCCCCAAAAAAGTGCAGTTCCCCTTTAAATTATGTAAATTAGGGATGTAACAATATGAAAATGTCATATCACTACTATTGTCACCAAAATTATCACGGTTATCATTATTATCACAGTATTTTTAATTGTGTTCAAAAAGTAAGTACACCGAAATATTTGAACCATGTTTTATTTAAACCATCCACCCATCCATTGTCTCTGTCAAGCATTGACACCCACATTTACACACAAGGGCAAATTCAGTGTTGCCAATCAGTCTATCCATTATAATTATTTTAGAGGTTTATTTGAAATAGGGACAGATACAAAAACATAGACATCTGAAACAGTTAACCAATGTATGCATCATAGTGTTTGTAGCCAAAGCTAATTTACAACACTTGTCCCCAGCAATAACAACAACACAGATCCAACATCATTAAAATAGGAAAATAAAAAATAGAATAAGGCAAAGATGAGTCGATAATAATGATATAGAAATAATACAGACAAAGTGCAAACTAGATAAAAGCCAATAATAATAATAACACAGACAAAGTGCAGACTAGATAAAAACCAATTAGTAAAAATTTGTAAAAACTAAACATGGGAACACGATTGTTGTTCAACTAGCCATAATTTTGTTTGTTTTTTGAAAGTGACAAGTGCAGGTATACCATACTTGCCAACCCTCCCGGATTTTCCGGGAGACTCCCGAAATTCAGCGCCTCTCCCGAAAACCTCCCGGGACAAATTTTCTCCCGAAAATCTCCCGAAATTCACGCCCCCTCCAGCTCCATGCGGACCTGAGTGACGTGTTGACAGCCTGTTCACACGTCCGCTTTCCCACAATATAAACAGCTAATGATCGAGGGCGAGGTCTTGGTTTCTTATGTGGGTTTATTGTTAGGCAGTTTCATTAACGTCCTCCCAGCGCGGTAACAACACACAACAACAGCAGTCAAGTTTTCGTCTACCGTAAAGCAGTTCGTCTGCCGTAAACAGCAATGTTGTGACACTTTTAAACAGGACAATACTGCCATCTACTGTACATGCATATGTGACCCACCCATAATGTGTCACATTTTTGTGTTGATTTATTTATTTTATTTTGTGGTTTGAATTCGTTTTTGGAGCTGTCATTCCACATTTATCAGTATTCACATTGGTCAGTAGGGGGCAGTAGGGCGTTTCTTCCCAATTGAATGCTATCACCTGCAGACGGGAAGTGTCTTGTCATTCTGATGAGCGCGACCAGTCTGTGAACAATTGAAACGTCCTGTGTGCTTTTTCCTCCTGTATAACAGGTTAGTTTTGGTGAATCAACTCACTGAATAATATCCATGTGATCTTTATAAGTTTAAGTACACATTCTGATGGTGGAGCCTAACTCTAAAGTGTTTGTGAGTTGTAGTTTGTATTTGTGAATGAATCCAGTGCACAGCTGCAGTAATCAATACAAAAAGGTGACGTGAGTGTGCAATGTTTAAATAGGAACTTCTGATCCTAATTCAGACTCCCAAATTAGAGCTCCCGTTTTCTTATTGATTTTATAATGTATATTTGTATAATGTGTGTGTTCTGAAATAGTGACAGAGAATAGAACAAGGATGGACAATTCAACCCTTAACTCAACAATGAGTAGATGAGTGTTATGTGTGTGTATATGTGTAAATAAATGAACACTGAAATTCAAGTATTTCTTTTATTTTTATATATATATATATATATATATATATATATATATATATATATATATATATATATATATAGCTAGAATTCACTGAAAGTCAAGAATTTCTTATATATATAGATATCATAACCACGCCCCCCGCCCCCCGCCCCCCACCTCCCGAAATCGGAGGTCTCAAGGTTGGCAAGTATGAGGTATACTTTCCAAAGTGTCAGGTAGAGAGTTCCATAGTTGTGGTCCTTTTATTGAAAAGGCAGTCTGGGCAAAAGATGTTCTACGGAATGGAACGCAACAGTTGCCTTTTGACATTGCTCGGGTGGTAGATCTGGTACCACCATAGGTGCAGGTCTTCGGAAGTAGGAGGAAGACGGACGTACCCGGAGGAAAAACCCACGCAGTCATGGGGAGAAAATGTAAACTCCACACAGAAAGACCCCGAGCCCAGGGAAGCGAACCCAGGACCTTCTTATTGTGAGGCACACACATTAACCCCTGTTTCACCGTGCTGCCTGTTTCAATTAAACATTGTTATAAAATAGATTGACACACAATATACTTTCGTTGGCAGAATAATTATTAAGTATTGTTCTGGCTTCTTAAGAGCCAGATAATTTTTATTTGAGTGTAAAAATATGTTCATCTTTCGTTTCAATTTGCACAGGTTTAATAGTGTTTTTAAATGATAAATTCAAAAAGGGGTTTTGGGCGCCTCACTTCCGGTTTATATGACGTCAAGCGAGTTACTTGTTGTCATTATCTCTTCCAGTACAGATAGCACAGTCTGTAGGTGTAATTTGCACAATTGAATAGTTTAGTTACAGTCGTGTGTTTTTTTACACGTTTATATTGCTGTATGTTGTTTCTTAATGGGGAAAGACTTTAATGTTTCTTGTATTCGTGTCAGTAGTTCAGCTAGCTAATGAGCTGGCGCTAGCATGCTTCTCTAGTAAATGAGCAGAATCAGCGGTCCATTAATGTATTAAAGAGTTATCAATGACTGTTTTACCATCATTTTAGTTTAAAACGGTAATACTAATCGTTGGGATTTGTACCGCGGTTTATCATGATACCGTTTCTCGTTATATCCCTAATGTAAATACATCTTGATTAGGCAATAAAGTCATTTGACACCCTACAGGTCGCTTACTTGACTGTGAATAACTTGTGGTGCCCTCTATTGGTTGCAGTCACAATGGTTTGGATGACATACCTGTATAACATACACGTAATACAAATACATACAAATAATCAATGTGTTATGGGTGATTAGCCCATGAAAATACGTTTTGCTGGATGGCGGCAGGGGTGTAGCACTAAATTCTGGGCCCCCCCCCTAAACCCAATGTCGCCACCCCATACACACACGTTTGGTATATTTACATCCACTAAAAGATTAATTGTTGCATGGATTTGGTTGAAACCAGCTTTTTTTCAACACTTTTAAAAACCTTCATTAGGTTCTGGAATTTTTAAAGATGGGATGAATGTTTCTACGGCATAGGCACCGATCAATGCCGAGCACCCACGTGGGATTGATGGCAACTTTCAATCTTTAAAATAATTTTTGAAAAAAATCTTGTTGTTATTAATTGTGTGGCGCGTTTGGTCCGTTTTACATAATTAAAAATAAATAAATAAATAAAATAATGTCTGTGTGGGGGGGCGTGGCCTGCGGACCTGCAGCGAAGCGGGGTGTGTCAGGATCGTCTTCGAGATTAGTGACAGGTGCGTAGATGACACAGTTGTGAGTGTTTGTCTGATCACCTGTCGCTCTGTTAAAGGCAGCAGTCGGGAAGGAGAGGAGGTGGTTGATGGTGGAGAACGAGCGAGAGCGAGAGAGACTGTAACATGGCTGAAAAGCACAAGAAGGACAACTTATTGAAAAATAAATCATTGTTCACAAAGATGAACACGGCTGTCATGTCCGTCATTGGTGATCCAGAGAACCCGGAGGAGCAAGACCTCCAGTCTGATTAACAAAACCTAACCGAGATTTCATTGTGCCCGACATTGAACAAATGCCACAATCATCTTGACTTTGAACACAATGCTCACGAGCGAATGAAGCGCATACTTAGTCAAAAGCCACACATGTCACACTAAAGGTGGCTGTATGAACAATGCCAACACTGTCATAAACATGTGCCATATAGTGAAACCACACTAAACAACAACAACGACAAACACATTTTGGAAGAATATTTGCACCGCAACACAACATAAACACTACAGAACAAATTTCCAGAATTCCCTGCAGCACCAACTCTTACTGGACGCTACAATATAAACAAACGCCGTTGATGGATCTACACCTAACATCCAATGTAATGATACCACATACAATAGCGTATCAAGTCGATTCTACTATGATTACACATTTTTTAACATCGCAAAATCTTCTTTCGTTTTTTTTAATATATATTATGTTTATAAACTCAGGAAATATGTCCCTGGACACATGAGGACTTTCAATATGACCAATGTATGATCCTGTAACGACTTGGTATCGTATTGATACCCAAATTTGTGGTATCATGCAAAACTAATGTAAAGTATCAAACAACAGAAGAATAAGTGATTATGACATTTTAACAGAAGTGTAGATAGAACATGTTGAAACAGAAAATAACCAGATTTAACAGTAAATGAACAAGTAGATTAATAATTCATTTTCTACCACTTGTCCTTAATTATTTTGACAAAATAATAGAATGATAGATGACACAATATGTTACTGCATATGCTAGCAACTAAATTAGGAGCCTTTGTTTGTTTACTTACTACTAAAAGAGAAGTTGTCTTGTATGTCCACTATTTTATTTAAGGACACAATTGCAATACGAAACATATGTTTAATGTACCCTAAGATTTTTTGTTAAAATAAAGCTAATAATGACATTTTTTGTGGTACCCTTTATTGAGAAAAGTACCAAAAAGTACCAAAATATTGGTATCGGGACAACACTAATACACACACACCGAGCACCCACTGGCAGAAATGTAGATCGGCGCCTATAATCTACAGTAGATAAATAATTTGGGTTTGTTTTGTTTAAAAAAATAATGTCCTGAATGTCATAATTTACTTAAATATGATTACAAATCTGTCAAGAGTATAAAGTATGCATTTATGACTATCATCACAGAATAACATGAATCATAATAATACATAATTATCATTATGATTATATTATATATATATATATATATATATATATATATATATATATATATATATATATATATATATATATATATATTATATTATCATTCAGTGAATTATAACAGGGGTTAAGTCTCTCCCGTCTTTAAAAACTAGTGATCCCTCTGTTTCTTACTTTAATTTAAGGTCTTTGAACACACCACAGTTATATGCAATGAGATGCAAAACTGAAACTTACACAGTACATAACTCCCACAGATATATTTATTATGTTATTTTTATTATATTTTGTTTGTACACTTTCCTATCAATAATTTTTAAATTGTATGTATTAAAATCAATTATTTTATCTCATAAACTAATTATCGTAACACTATACATACAAATGTACTCATTGGGTTAAATCCGGAAACTCGGGTAGTAAATTTGGTGCATCTGTAAATGTGCTGATATAATAATAAAGTTCATTGAATCCTAAGTCAAACAACATTAATATGACATTTGGTGGTACACTAGTGACAGTAATAGTCATTTAAAGTGCAGACATAGGCACACTTGTTCTCACCACAGTTACATTGTGCTGCAATCTGGCCGTCCGGAAACATGGCAGCAAAAAGATGAATTGTGTCCTGGGATGATTTGAACGAGTCTCGCATTTTAGGGCCTTTTTTTTTGCAAACGTATCCAACGTTTTGTTGCTGTGGAAACCGTCGTAGTGTTGCTGGCTGTTCTCACATCATCCGCGTTTATTACTTCACCTATGGAGCATGCGCTGTTAGTAACTGTGTCTACAGTTTGCTGCTTTTTTTCCCCCTTCAAGTGGCTAAAGAGCGCTGCCTCACCTATATTCGAAATGTCAAGTCATTTTGCACATCTTGGTTCAGTGTTTTTTGCCAGCCACAATTTGTATTTATCTTTAAAAGTCATATATTATTGAAGTTTCACTGGGCTGGCATTTTTTCAGCATCGTCACTTCGCTAACAGAAGTTAGTCTGCAGTTCATAGGCGACTTTATAATAAAGACTAGAATGAATCAATTCTTCACACCCCCAAAACATGACGGTCCGTAGCGGTTTACCTTTATTACTACGATTTTGTTTAGATTATTGAAACTTTGAAAAAAACTATTTTCCATAACTTTTCCAGGGCCTGGAAATTGTATTTGGTATTGCCATGACTTTATCAAATTTTTCATTACTCTACAAACCTGCCGCCATATTTTCCAACCAAATTTTCCAACCAAATTTTCCACACAAATGTGCCTGCCAGTACCCTGGAGGACAAGTGTACTGTGCTGTGTGAGAAATTTCAAGTCACTCCCACTCAAAGGGACCCTATTATGCAAAACCAATGTTTCTTACCTATTGGTACCTGTTTTTGTGTACTTGGGATCTGTATAAGTCCCGAAGTATTTGAAATCAAACGATGGAGTCATTGCAGAGATATTTATAAAACAAGCTTGTTTTCATTCATACTTCCTCAAAACGAGCCGTTTTGAATTCGCCCCATTTGTGACGTTTTTCCCCATTGGTGATGTCAGCGGATATCTCCATACATGGTAAAGTTGTACCCGAAGAGCTTTGCATGAGTCCATTGTAGTCCGATGTAGTCATAAATTCCTTCTTTATGTCTCTGCTCTTTGGGGCAGACTGGCTCATACATGCACATGCATCCTCCGCTGTTGTCATTTATAATACAAAATAACACATAGTTTTAACGTATTTCTGTCTGTAGACTCGCTATGGAAATGCCAAAATCTACATGGCTGAAGGGGAGAAAGTGGAGGCACGTAAATAAGACCGCCCACAAAACGGTGCATCCCATCCTGAAGAGACGGCCAGAAAACGGCAGAAGATGGTCCGTAAAACATACACTATGCAAAGTTTTGATGAACGAACCACCATTACATGTTATGTCGACCACAAGGAAGTGTTTTAAATGTAGAAATACATCATAATATGACCCCATTAATAACAGGACATGTGTTGTTTTTGTCATCAAAATAATAGCCCACTCAGGGTGCATGTTTTGATATATTTGCAGCATTTTTTGTGCAGTGATTAAGAGTGGAAGAGTTAGCTTACACAAACAAGTAAACATACAGTGGGACTTTGGTTTTCATTCTCCCAATTTGTTGTTAAAAATGTTTGCCAAACGACAGTTTTCGTATTCCTTCCTGGTTATTCGGAGAACAAACTAGTCTGTTTGACTACTGTACGTATCATTCCGCGGAATCGCATGCCCAACAAAGAATCCCATGCGTAAAATCTTGAAGAATACAATCGACAATAAATCAAGATCATGTTAAAAAAATTATAAATAAAAGTTAATAGAATTTGTGTAAATAATCAAGGATGCAAATACCAGAAAAAATATTATCATTATTATTACTATCATTATGAGATAGGCTCCAGCACCCCCCGCGACCCCAAAAGGGACAAGCGGTAGAAAATGGATGGATGGATTATCATTAATGGTTGTAAAAACCAGCATGCCCTATCTAAAATGTACTAATATTATTGTCAATCAGCTAAACACATTGTTAATGCACCAGGTGCCCTTGGGGTACCATTGAAACGGTACAAATGTGTACCTTATATCACCTCGTACCATTTTTTGTAGTATAAAGGTTTACTGAGGCCTCATGTTCAGTTCAGTTCATTGATTTATTTCATTCAAAAAATCAAACAAAGGAAGACAAATTTAAATAAAATAATCATCAATAACTTTGAAGTAAATTATGAATGAAAAAGAAGCAGAAAGAAGTAAAAAAAAACGTATATCTGCCCCCTACTCTCACAAATACAGCGACTACAAGCTCTGTTTTCATTTTAGAACAATTAAACCAATAATGAAGACATCATTTTACTAAACCATATCTTTTCATCGTCATAATTTATAAAACATTTTAATACAGAAAGTTATTTATATTGTTTTGTTCCACTGTCACGTTTTTTGCATAAACTAACACCTCTGATTGAAATGCTTCTTTCCATTGTGACTGTTCTAAAACTAGATTTATTAAAGATCTCAGTTCCTTTAGGATTATAATGACCTTCTCTTTTTACAAATCTGTTTTGAATGTTGTTTGGTAGAATTATTGTATATGCTTTGTACATTATGTTTAGGATATTATACTCTACCAGTTCACAAAATTTCAATCAGTTTAACTGTTTGAATATTGGGTTTGTGGGTTCCCTGTATGCATTTCCAGTAATGATTTTTACAGCTCTTTTCTGCAGAAGGAAGTTTGTATTTAAATATTTTTTTACAGTCACTACCCCACACTTCAATACAGTATGTTAAATATGGAACAGTCAGTGAATTATACAAATAATACAATGCTTTTTGACTCAGACATGCCTTCACTTTGTGTACAATAGCAATAGTTTTAGATATTTAAACTTTTGTATCATTATGTGTGATTTCCATGACAATTGTTCATCAATCATAACACCCAAAAACTTGATCTCGTGTGTTCTTTGGATCTCAACTCAAGTTAATAGAAAATTCTGAGGAAAACAGTGGTGCAGTTTCAAAAACACCATGAAGAACACAATGAATTTATACTTAATCTCAGTGTATCTACAAAGCAATTAAACTTTAAGGCACAGCCCATTTCGGATTGAACAAAACATTATAAAGCATAAATAAAATCTCTTCTATGTATCAACTTCCTCATTTGTCATTTCCACTGTTCACTTGCTTTAAATTTGCACAGAAGACAATAATTTTCACAGAACTATATCAATGTGCAGTGTCTCATGCAGCCTTTTAAGTGGGGTTACCAAATGTTTATTTTACTCCTGTTTGTTTTACGTTCGGTCGAGAGGAGGAGTCGCAGCCCTGCTACCGTGTACCTCTTGCTTGGTATACTTGCTCGCCCTGGTATAAACTATTTGCTTGCCTAACAGAATTGCTATTGCGACATCCGGTGGACACATTTAGAACAGCAGTTTCTTTAAGTTAAAAATGCAGCTCAATTTTACACTGACTCACCTCACGGACCGGATTGGCCGCATGTTTGACATCCCTGGTTTAAAGTGATGTTTTAAGTTCATTTATTCACATCATTCATCAGTTATTTTATTTTAATTTTATTTTTTTGTCCTGTCCAGCTCCTTAGGCAAATCATATTGTTGATGTAGATGCCCATATCGGCTGTACAAATTTACTTTACAAAAGAGAAGTGTAGGATACTTCTCTTGTTGCCTTATTTGTATTTGACTTTATTAAATGGATTTATATTATTATTTGGTGCAGGCGGGCCGGAGCAGGAGGGGATAGAAAGAGAAAAAAAGGAAGACAGAGGGGGAGATTGTGGGGACAACAGGGGGATAAGACAGAGAGACAACAACAACAGCCAACACAACAATAACAAGGACAACATCAGCAAATAGGATAGGGTGTCCCACGATTCGATTCAAAATCGATTTTTTTCGATTCAACGCGATTCTCAATTCAAAAACGATATTTTCCCGATTCAAAACGATTCTCTATTCATTCAATACATAGCATTTCAGCAGGATCTACCCCAGTCTGCTGACATGCAAGCAGAGTAGTAGATTTTTGTAAAAATCTTTTATAATTGTAAAGGACAATGTTTTAACAACTGATTGCAATAATGTAAATTTGTTTTAACTATTAAATGAACCAAAAATATGACTTATTTTATCTTTGTGAAAATATTGGACACAGTGTGTTGTCAAGCTTATGAGATGTGATGCAAGTGTAAGCCACTGTGACACTATTGTTCTTGTTTTTGTTTTTTTATATAAATGTCTAATGATAATGTCAATTTGAGATTTTTAATCACTGCTATGTTGAAATTGTAACTAATATTGATACTGTTGTTGATAATATTCATTTTTGTTTCACTACTTTTGGATTGTTCTGTGTCCGTCATGATTTGTGGTTTGGATCATGTTTTATGTTATTTTCTGTTTAAAGACTCCATAGTTCCTGGTTGCACTTTCTTGTTTGTTTGTTACCTTGACAACCGTTAGTGTCACCTGTTTCACGTCTTGGACTCACGCACCTGTTGCTAATTATGTTCACCTGTCTCTGATTAAGGTTTCGGACGCTCACCTGCAACCCGAGCACTAATCAGAGGCATTATTTAAGTTTGCCTTTGACAGTCAGTCGGCCCGGTGTCATTATTTGCTTCATGCAACCTGTTACGGAAGTTTTGTTTCATGCCAAAGTTTTTTGAGTATTACTTGTCTCAAGTCCATGCTAAGTGTTAGCTTCTTTCCTTATGTGGGCTTTGGATGTCGTTGTGGCTTGTGCAGCCCTTTGAGACACTTGTGATTTGGGGCTTTATAAATAAACATTGATTGATTGATTGATTGATTCTTTGTTTCCTGCGCTAAGTTTTGTGCTTTAGCTCCAAGTGCAATCAGCGTGTTGTGCCTTCGCTTTGTGTTCCTTTTTTGTTTGTACCTCTTTGAGTTTTGGGTAATTAAATCATGTTATTACCTGCACACCTCCATTCTGCATCCCGGGACAACAACCCGTAGTGAGCTGCGACCCCCCCCCCAGTGTCGTGTTTGTCTCATCTCAATTAAATAAATGATAAATGGGTTGTACTTGTATAGCGCTTTTCTACCTTCAAGGTACTCAAAGCGCTTTGACACTACTTCCACATTTACCCATTCACACACACATTCACACACTGATGGAGGGAGCTGCCATGCAAGGCGCTAACCAGCACCCATCAGGAGCAAGGGTGAAGTGTCTTGCTCAGGACACAACGGACATGACGAGGTTGGTACTAGGTGGGGATTGAACCAGGGACCCTCGGGTCGCGCACGGCCATTCTCCCACTGCGCCACGCCGTCCCTATTGTAATATAATTGTCCCAATTGCTCTGTTTATTGCAGTTTGCCGAGTGTTGCTGGGTCGGGTTTGGTTTTGGAATTGGATTGCATTGTTATGGTAATGCTGTGTATTATTTTGTTGGATTGATTAATTAAAAAAAAATTAAAAAATAAAAAAATTTAAAATATAAATAAAAAAAAACAATTTTTCAAAAATGAGAATCGATTCGGAATCGCACAACGTGAGAATCGCGATTCGAATTCAAATCAATTTTTTCCCACGCCTCCAGTAAAAGTGATAGCAAAGAAGCAGTTAGTGAAATAAATAATAATACAGAAATGACAATGAGCATTATTACACTACAAATGGAGCAATAGGAATACCAATAGAAATAGCACTATTGATAATGAACATTAACAATAATTACCTCTATTATCAACAATACAATTGTTCAAATACAACAATACATATATGTAATGATAACTTGAAATACAAGAGAAAGCAGATAAATGGAGGGGGAAAAAGAGAAGCCAACTATATTAACCTTGTAGATTGTTATAGTAACAATAGGTTAATCTTTGTCAGTGTGCCCTGTGTTACCCATCTTTCATCAGTTAAATGTCTTTTGTATTGTTTTATGCATGTCATTGTTGTCCCTAAAATGTGCTTTGCGTTAATATTTGTGGGGATTGATTACATTATTTCTTAAAGGGAAAATTGCAAGTTTTTCTCTGACCTTTTGGAAATAACTACTGTTGAAAAGCGAGGTGGCGGCGCCCAGTGGTGCGAAACGAATGAAGTATGTCATGTTGTGACATACGCGGCCCACAAAGTAATGATAAATCACGAAAGCGACGTGCGTGGCGATCCCTCACTCAAAGCCGCGCTCACAAAACTATTTAAAGCGGCAAAGCTGGAAAGTCCACTGTTAGCGCCATTAAGCGCTTTGGCACATTCCCAAGCATTTACATACATGCACAAGAAGACGTGTCCTCCCTCGTTAGCGTCTCGGAGAAGTCTCCGGCGTTTCCGGTTCGATCAGACTGCATGACTGACCAGGAGTGCAAAACATTCTAGCATGCAAATGAGGCGAGACTGTTTGTTCTCTCGCAGTAAACGCAAGAAGCTGTTTCGCAATTGATGTTTGTCTCAAAGAATAATTAAACCGGGTTGCATATTTCATGAGATGAATTCCTCCCCGTGTTTCCGAGCCTCGCTTCTGCATCTTATTAAAATATTTGAAATATGTATGATCTTTTAAAGTATATATATATATATATATATATATATATATATATATATATATATATATATATATATATATATATATATATATATTAATATGTTAGGGACAGGACCTGCATCCTATGTTGATTATGATGTAGAAAGTGCACAACTTTCCATGACATCACTCAGCTGGTATGACCATGTCCCGCTTTTCCTCTACAGTGCCACCCCAATCACACGGCTACAGCATGGCGGGCGTGAGTGCTGCTCTTTTACAGCGTCTCCAAGTGGCGCCCTGCCAGAACCTCTGCTTTGCATTTCCTTCCAGGGCTAATTCTTCACATCCTCTTCCCACTCCTTCTCCTGCGATGTTGGACACTCCTGGGACAAACCCGTGCTGTCTGCCGCCGAGCGAGGCGCCATACTGGGCTTCATCCTGTCGTCACGCTGGAGAGATAAACGCCCGGCGGAGATCAAAGGCAAACGACTCCGCAAATATTCCAAATTGACCGAATGTTTCAAAAAGTCTGAAAAAGCCTAGTCTTATATTTGTAGGGAATAGGTGTATGCATACAAACCAACAGGTGATGCCAAGGGACGATTCCCAAACCAAGTCAGAGCTTTTCGTCCTGTCATTCACGCACACCCTTGGAGATTTAGAGAGACGCAACACTTGTGTTTGTCTTAAAAAAAAGACGAGTCGCCTTATATTAGGAGTGGAGAGATTAATACATGTAAACCAGCAGGGGACGACAGATAACTTCTGTCATCGCAAGTCAGAGCTTTTCGTCCTGTCACCCCCACACAACTTTGGAGATTTGGAGAGATGCAACACTTGTGTTTGTCTTAAAAATAGATTAGCTGTCTCATAAATGGAGTGGAGAGATTTATACATGCAAACGAACAGGTGGCGCCAAGTAACTTCTGTCATCGCAAGTCAGAGCTTTTCATCCTGTCACTCACACACACCCTGGGATATTTGGAGAGATGCAACACTGGTGTTTGTCTTAAAAAAGATGAGTCACCTTATATTTGGAGTGGAGAGATTTATACATGCAAACCAACAAGTGGCGCCAAGTAACTTCTTTCCATGCAAGTCAGAGCTTTTCCTCTTGTCACTCACACACACCCTGGGATATTTGGAGAGATGCAACACTGGTGTTTGTCTTAAAAAAGATGAGTCGCCTTATATTTGGAGTGGAGAGATGTATACATGTAAACCAGAAGGGGATGCCAAGTAACTTCTATCATCGCAAGTCAGAGCTGTTTGTCCTGTCACTCACGCACACCCTTGGAGATTTAGAGAGACGCAACACTTGTGTTTGTCTTAAAAAAAGACGAGTCGCCTTATATTTGGAGTGGAGAGATTGATACATGTAAACCAGCAGGTGACGCCAAGTAACTTCTGTCATCACAAGTCAGAGGTTTTCATCCTGTCACTCACACACACCCTGGGATATTTGGAGAGATGCAACACAGGTGTTTGTCTTAAAAAAGATGAGTCACCTTATATTTGGAGTGGAGAGATTTATACATGCAAACCAACAAGTGGCGCCAAGTAACTTCTTTCCATGCAAGTCAGAGCTTTTCCTCTTGTCACTCACACACACACCCTTCAAGATTTAGAGAGATGCAACACTTGTGTTTGTCTTAAAAAAGATTAGCCGTCTCTTATGTGGAGTGGAGAGATGTATACATGCAAACCAACAGGTGGCGCAGAGTGACTTCTCTCCATACAAGTCAGAGCTTTTCCTCTTGTCACTTTTACACTCACCCTTGGAGAAGTTGAGAAATACAACAATTGCCTTTGTCTTTGATTTTGTCTTTACAAAAGAGTGGTATTCTGGGGAGATTTATACACACAAACCAACAGGTGACACCAAGTGAATTATCTCCAAGCAAGCAATGCCAAGTAACTTCTGTCATCGCAAGTCAGAGCTTTTCGTCCTGTCAGTCACGCACACCCTTGGAGATTTAGAGAGATGCAACACTTGTGTTTGTCTTAAAAAAAGACGAGTCGCCTTATATTTGGAGTGGAGAGATTAATACATGTAAACCAGCAGGTGACGCCTAGTAACTTCTGTCATCGCCAGTCAGAACTTTTCGTCCTGTCACTCACACACACCCTTGGAGATTTGGAGCGATGCAACACTTGTGTTTGTCTTAAAAAAAGATTGGCTGTCTCATAAAAAAAGATGAGTCGCCTTATATTTGGAGTGGAGAGATGTAAACATGTAAACCAGCAGGGGATGCCAAGTAACTTCTATCATCGCAAGTCAGAGCTTTTTGTCCTACTCACGCACACCGTTGGAGATTTAGAGAGACGCAACACTTGTGTTTGTCTTAAAAAAAGACAAGTCGCCTTATATTTGGAGTGGAGAGATTGATACATGTAAACCAGCAGGTGGCGCCTAGTAACTTTTGTCATCACAAGTCAGAGCTTTTCGTCCTGTCACTCTCACACACTCTTGGAGATTTGGAGAGATGCAACACTTGTGTTTGTCTTAAAAATAGATTAGCTGTCTCATAAATGGAGTGGAGAGATTTATACATGCAAACGAACAGGTGGCGCCAAGTAACTTCTGTCATCGCAAGTCAGAGGTTTTCATCCTGTCACTCACACACACCCTTGGATATTTGGAGAGATGCAACACTGGTGTTTGTCTTAAAAAAGATGAGTCACCTTATATTTGGAGTGGAGAGATTTATACATGCAAACCAACAAGTGGCGCCAAGTAACTTCTCTCCATGCAAGTCAGAGCTTTTCCTCTTGTCACTCACACACACCCTTTGAGATTTAAAGAGATGGAACACTTATGTTTTTCTTAAAAATGATTAGCCGCCTCATACATGGAGTGGAAAGATGTATACATGCAAACGAACAAGTGGCGCCAAGTAACTTCCCTCCATGCAAGTCAAAGATTTTCCTCTTGTCACTCACTCACACCCTTCGGGATTTAAAGAGATGCAACACTTATGTTTGTCTTAAAAAGGATTAGCCTCCTCATATATGGAGTGGAGAGATGTACACATGCAAACCAACAGGTGGCGCTGAGTGACTTATCTCCAAACAAGTCAGAGCTTTTCCTCTTGTCACTTTTACACTCACCCTTGGAGAAGTTGAGAAATGCAACAATTGCCTTTGTCTTTGATTTTGTCTTTACAAAAGAGTGGTATTCTGGGGAGATTTATACACACAAACCAACAGGTGACACCAAGTGAATTATCTCCAAGCAAGCAATGCCAAGTAACTTCTGTCATCGCAAGTCAGAGCTTTTCGTGCTGTCACTCAGCACACCCTTGGAGATTTAGAGAGATGCAACACTTGTGTTTGTCTTAAAAAAAGACGAGTCGCCTTATATTTGGAGTGGAGAGATTAATACATGTAAACCAGCAGGTGACGCCTAGTAACTTCTGTCATCACCAGTCAGAGCTTTTCGTCCTGTCACTCACACACAACCTTGGAGATTTGGAGAGATGCAATACTTGTGTTTGTCTTAAAAAAAGATTGGCTGTCTTATAAAAAAAGATGAGTCGCCTTATATTTGGAGTGGAGAGATGTATACATGTAAACCAGCAGGGGATGCCAAGTAACTTCTATCATCGCAAGTCAGAGCTTTTCCTCTTGTCACTCACACACACCCTTCAAGATTTAGAGAGATGCAACACTTGTGTTTGTCTTAAAAAAGATTAGCTGTCTCATAAATGGAGTGGAGAGATTTATACATGCAAACCAACAAGTGGCACCATGTAACTTGTCTCCAACCAAGTCAGAGAGTTTCTTCCTGTCACTCACGCACAACCTCGGAGATTTAGAGAGATGCAACACTTGTGTTTGTCTTAAAAAAAGATGAGTCACCTTATATTTGGAGTGGGGAGATTCATACATGTAAACCAGCAGGTGACGCCTAGTAACTTCTGTCATCACCAGTCAGAGCTTTTCGTCCTGTCACTCACACACAACCTTGGAGATTTGGAGGGATGCAATACTTGTGTTTGTCTTAAAAAAAGATTGGCTGTCTTATAAAAAAAGATGAGTCGCCTTATATTTGGAGTGGAGAGATGTATACATGTAAACCAGCAGGGGATGCCAAGTAACTTCTATCATCGCAAGTCAGAGCTTTTCCTCTTGTCACTCACACACACCCTTCAAGATTTAGAGAGATGCAACACTTGTGTTTGTCTTAAAAAAGATTAGCTGTCTCATAAATGGAGTGGAGAGATTTATACATGCAAACCAACAAGTGGCACCATGTAACTTGTCTCCAACCAAGTCAGAGAGTTTCTTCCTGTCACTCACGCACAACCTCGGAGATTTAGAGAGATGCAACACTTGTGTTTGTCTTAAAAAAAGATGAGTCACCTTATATTTGGAGTGGGGAGATTCATACATGTAAACCAGCAGGTGGCGCCAAGTAACTTCTGTCATTGCAAGTCAGAGCTTTTCGTCCGGTCACTCACGCACACCCTTGGAGATTTAGAGAGACGCAACACTTGTGGTTTGTCTTAAAAAAAGACGAGTCGCCTTATATTTGGAGTGGAGAGATTAATACATGTAAGCCAGCAGGGGACGCCAAGTAACTTCTGTCATCGCAAGTCAGAGCTTTTCGTCCTGTCACTCACACACACCCTTGGAGATTTGGAGAGATGCAACACTTGTGTTTGTCTTAAAAATAGATTAGCTGTCTCATAAATGGAGTGGAGGGATTTATACATGCAAACCAACAAGTGGCGGCAAGTAACTTCTCTCCATGCAAGTCAGAGCTTTTCCTCTTGTCACTCACACACACCCCTTCGAGATTTAAAGACATGCAACACTTGTGTTTGTCTTAAAAAAGATTAGCCGTCTCATATATGGAGTGGAGAGATGTATACATGCAAACCAACAAGTGGCGCAGAGTGACTTCTCTCCAAACAAGTCAGAGCTTTTCCTCTTGTCACTTTTACACTCACCCTTAGAGAAGTTGAGAGATACAACAATTGCCTTTGTCTTTGATTTTGTCTTTAGAAAAGAGTGGTATTCTGGGGAGATTTATACACACAAACCAACAGGTGACACCAAGTGACTTATCTCCAAGCAAGCAATGCCAAGTAACTTCTGTCATCGCAAATCAGAGCTTTTCGTCCTGTCACTTACGCACACCCTTGGAGATTTAGAGAGATGCAACACTTGTGTTTGTCTTAAAAAAAGACGAGTCGCCTTATATTTGGAGTGGAGAGATTAATACATGTAAACCAGCAAGTGACGCCTAGTAACTTCTGTCATCGCAAGTGAGAGCTTTTCCTCGTGTCACTCACACACACTCTTTGAGATTTAGAGAGATGCAACACTTGTGTTTGTCTTAAAAAAGATTAGCCGTCTTATATATGGAGTGGAGAGATGTATACATGCAAACCAACAGGTGGCGCAGAGTGACATCTCTCCAAACAAGTCAGAGCTTTTCCTCTTGTCACTTTTACACTCACCCTTGGAGAAGTTGAGAGATGCAACAATTGCCTTTGTCTTTGATTTTGTCTTTACAAAATAATGGTATTCTGGGGAGATTTATACACACAAACCAACAGGTGACACCAAGTGACTTATCTCCAAGCAACTCGGAATGTTTCCTCCTGTCGGTCACTCACACCCTTGGAGGCTTAGACAGATGCAACACATTTGTTTGTCTTTAAAAAAAAGATTAGTCGTCTTATATTTATAGTGGATAGATTTATACATACAAACCAACAGGTGATGCCAAGAGACTAATCTCCAAGCAAGTCAGAGCTTTTCCTCCTGTAACTCACTCATACCTTTGGAGATTTAGAGAAACGCAACTCTTCTGTTTGTCTTAAAAAATATTAGTCGTCTTATATTTGGAGTGGGGAGATTTATACATGCAAACCTGTAGGTACCGGCAAGTAACTTCTATGCAAACAAGTCAAAGCTTTTTCTCCTCTCACTCACAAACACCCTTGGAGCTTCAAAAAAGATTAGTCGTCTTATATTTTGAGTGGAGAGATGTATACATGCAAACCAGCAGGTGACGCCAAATGACTTCTCTTCATGTAAACATGTAAAGCGACTTTGGGTACTTAGAAAAGCGCTATATAAATCCCAGTTATTATTATTATTATTAAGTCAGAGCTTTTCCTCCTGTCACTCACTCACACCCCTGGAGATTTAGGCGAATGCAACACTTTTGTTTGTCTTAAAAAAAAGAGTGGACGTCTTATATTTGGAGTGGAGAGGTGTATACACACAAACCAGTAGGTGAGCCAAGTAACTTCTCTCCAAGCAAGTCAGAGCTTTTCCTCCTGTCACTCGCACACACCCCTTGAGACTTTTTTTGTCTTTAATTTTTTCTTTAAAAAAACGAAAGAAAGAAGGGTCTTATATTTGTTCAGTGCGGTACTTGTATCTTGTATCTAATGTTAATCAAAGTCATACATTTACTGTCAACATCATCAAAGTGTAAAATAATTGTACAATGAAAATAAAGTAAAACTACTCTCCTATTACCATTTAAGTAATTTATATATTTTTTAAAGTTTCTTAGATCTGCAAAATTTGCCGGAAATATTTTGTTTTGGTTTGTGAATTGTGTCTGAATATTTTCAAAATATTATTTAAAATAGGAAAAAATACAATCGTTTAAAACTATTTAATTTAGTAGAAATATGGTCACTTTAAAAATAAATTGTTTTAATTGTAATGAACAATTGTATTTATTTATGTTTATGTTTATTTGAATGCACTTAAAAAGATAACAAACCCCTTGTGACATTTGAAAATGTTAAATGTTAAATCGTAATGATAAAATCTTTGTGTTTATAAAGATTTTTTGAAGAATGATAGAATTGTGATTTGGATATTACAAACTCTTGTAAATGAGTTCAAATGTTGTTGTTTCATATTTTATCAATTAGCTGATATTTGCACATGCGTGGGCTTCTTTCCAACATCAAACATCTTTAAGTTGTTAAATGTGGGACTCAAGTTTTTCTCACGGTGTATAGCCGACTTTTTTTTTAAAGCCTGCAAGTGATGAATATAATAATAAAAGTGCGTATCAGGTGTCTGGTTTCCCCTGCAGGCTGAGCCGTGCAGTAAGGTGCCTCCACTATTTGCGGACTTGTTTGGGCAGTGAACACACTCCCATGAACACACACACACACACACACACACACACAGTCCAGCCCCTCCTCCTTCAGTCCTACAGCTGCAACCAACACCCCACATCGTTTTGATCTAATTTCCTCCCCTTTTTCCCTTTCTTCCTTTACCTTTCCTGCTGAAATTGATTTCTGCTTGTTTGCTTTGGCAGTAATAAGATCAACAGAAGGATCGTGTTTCAATGGCATACTAGGTTGAACCCCAGGCAAATGATTTGTCCAAACTTAATAATGGAAATACTTGGGATGTATTTGGAGATGTAAACAGTAGTTGCAATAAAACGGCGCCTGAAGGTAAGGGCTCCTTTAAGTTGCAAAGCCTTTCCACTTACGTCGGCTGCACACACCTCCGGCTTTCCCTGAATAAAATGGATCCCTACTTAGGCTGGCCAAAAGTCACCCAATAAAAGGCGCTTTAAGTGAAGTGCGGTCTGAAACACGGCGTGTGTGAAGATGCAATTACAGAAAGGGAAACATCCAACTTCCCCTTGTGGACGTTTTACACAACAACTAATTGTTACAAACTTGCTAACAGGAATTAGCTCCAAAAAAAAAGAACAACGGTTTGATGTTGTGTTCTACTCTAAACCACTCTTGTCCATTGTGAACTTCCTGGAATGGATTTTCACAATAAAATATCAGAAGAAAATGATATTATCTTGTGTTTTTACAGAAGTATTAGGACACAGTTTTAGATTGAATGAAATCAAGGCAAATTTACGACCAAGAGATTTTCATGGGAGGCTCTCACCCAGCATGCGTGACCTCTGACCTTACTCTTTTGACTAAAGTTCCCACCATCGACCAAAACGCTGCACATTTTCATCCCCAGGAGTTTCAACACTTTTGTTCGACCTGTGAAACAACTCTGCGAGAAGTTCTTTCTTAAAGTCAACAGTGTTTCTCACCTATTTATTAAGGTGCTGGGTCAGTGTATGTTTTGGTCATTGAAATTTCATTTGAAAAATCGGAATTAAAAAAAACAAAACTGTGTTTCAATTTCATTTTGAAATATAATTTTGAAAAATCAGCTTTCTCAGTGTCTAAGAGCAATAATTAGATTTTTAAAAACTGTTTTGTTTAAATTTTCAACAGTAGTACTGTCATGTTTGTTATGTTCCTGCTTGCTGATGATTTAAAATGTTTGCTATAGGAAATTTTTTTTTTTTTTAAATGTTTTTGGATCTTGCTATTGGTTTTCAACACTAAAAATATACAAATAAAAAGTGATTTAAAGCAAGTTTTATATTAATGCTTCTTTTTTTAAAGAAAGAAAATAAAAAAAAAATAAAAATGAAATTCCAATAAAACAACTTTTTTTCCATTGATCATATGTTGGCTTATTTTGCAATTGTACTTAAAATTAAAAATCACAGTGACTGGAAAACTGACTACTTTATTATGCGCAACGTTGGGCCATGCGATAACCGAGGTACCTTATATCTTAGGGGTGGGAATCTTGAATCACCTCACATTTTAATCACAATTGTGATTTAGGGGCTTCAACTTCATTATAGATCATTCATGCATCTCTAATTATTACAATCATCCCTCGCCAAATTGCGCTTTAAATATTGCAGCTTCACCACATCACAGCTTTGTCCAAGATCATTTAAGAAAAAAAAGTATATTTTACAGTTGTTGGTCCTAAATTAGGCATTTTTGTGCATAAAATGGCTAAATGATTTGAAAATATTACAATTACAGTACTACTGGCCACTAGAGAAGACCAAACCGATTAGAGCGTGCTGTTTAGTATCGTGGCCTCTGATTTTCTCAACCTCAAGCAGCTGTATTATATTGGATTAAAAGACTCTAAAGGTGCTTAAAGGTTGTTATTTCCTGTCTAGAGAGCTCTTGTAATGTGTAAGAATGTATTTCGAAGGTAATACACCTTGTATGCTCGAGATATGAAAATATTTAATTTAGAATTAATGAATCCTACTTTGCCCAAAAATGTATTTATCGTGATCAAGCCTGGAACCAATTAACTGGAATAAACGAGAGATAACTGTACATTAAAAAATGTATTTACATCTAAATAACGATTCTTATTTAATCGGATTATAAATCAATTCATACATTTCAAGAGTCAATGAAAAAAACATTTTTTTTAAGTTAATTTCATTAATTTATTTTGAACACAAAAATATGTGTGTGTACTGTATATATATATATATATATACATATATATATATATATATATAATATAGAATAGCAATAGTTGTTTTGTTTTTTTAAAGCAGCAGCAGAAGGCAAAGGCTTATAACGTCCTGCCACATTACTCAAATATAATAATAATAATAATAATAATAATAATAATAATAATAATCTGATTCTTTATCAATAATGCAATTCATAATGCCCTAATACAACAATCTTTGGTATATGATTATACTATGAATACCATGTACTGTTTATTTAAATCCATGAATACTCACATTAATAAACCCACTTATAATTTTATCAAATGTAGTTTTTATAAATACATTACAATAATCCGTTTTTTCAAAATATGTTTTTGGTCGTCTATGTGTCATAAGTCTGCAGCTAAGAGGCACTTTTGTAACGTGTAATCTGTTTTGAAAAGGTTTTATCATATTTTCTATACGCAACAATAAATTGCGAAAACTAGCTCGGCGATTAGCATGGCTTCTCCTGTGATATTTCCACATTTTAGAACCATCTGAATTACTTTAGTCAACACACTTGAATAATCAACGTTTGTCCATCCATTGTCCACATCCGAATGTCTAAAGACTTGATCATCCCCCCACCTCTTCCCTGTTTTGGTTGTGTCATTGTTGTTCTGCTGGTTAACATTGGTGGTCCAAACATTAGTAGTTCCACCTGTTCTGTTCTTGTCAGCCCTTACCTTTTGCTCTCATTAGCCAATCAGTGATGAGGATCCTCTTGTGCCCGACCCAGCTCTCTGTGATGTAGAGATGATTTAGTTCCCCTCTTTGTGCTCAGTCTGTGTTGTGGGTTTGTCACTTCCTCACACCTGCAGCTGTAGTTCAGTCAGTTCTTATCTGTACATGTTCTCATTTTTATGATGCATCATTTTTCAATGTTATTTAAGTTTGTTTGCTCGCTGTAATGTGTACTAATTGACCCATTTAAGTTGCACAATGTGACTCATCTACACCAATTTTTGCTTTAATTAGTTATCCGTGTAAAACTATTTCCAAGCACAAAGAAAGTAATGTTCCTCCATTTTTTAATGTCAGTACCAACCGTGCAAGCTGGAAAGAATTAAGGAGCATCCAAGTGTCTACAGCTGCACTCTGTGGCCTCCACCCCCCCACCAAAAATAGACGTATTCATGGTGTGTTTAGTTGTCCAACATACCCACAGTCGCATGGGGTCCTCGTGACCAGGCCGCAGAATTAAGATAAAAGCTTTACGCCCGCTAAAAGTTTGAAATAAATGTTAAAAACAACAACAAAAATGGAGCCACTGTGAAATGCATCAATGTGCAGATGCATTGAAAATGTGCAATTGGGACACTTTTGAGCACATGTTGCCCAACAAATCCATGCCTGATTGAGCCCACTGTACAAGTCTTAAGGCCAAAACAAGTTTCCATCACATGCTGGATATATTTCCTCTATAGGTTGCCTCTTCATAAACACAAAGATACCATTCAGCATATGTTTTTTTTATACCAAACTTTAAACACATGAAACCAACTGAGGTTGACATGTTCTCAGAGTTTCTTGTTTCTCTCATGAGTTCACAATTTAGGCGTTGTCAGTGATTTCGTAAGATCTTTTGTGGGGCAAAAAAACGAATTTGGTAACTTAAAGTCCAAAAAAAGGCGCCACACACCTCAATATTAGGAAGTGATTCATCTGAGACCTTTTTTGCACAAACAATATTTCCATTATGATTTCATTTCCCTTCCTCTGGTGTTTAAAAAAGCCTAAAGCAGCCACAGCTGACTTGGACTTTGTTTGTCTTTTTTCATCCATAAAGTGACATATTATATGTGCAATGATTATTATTATCTTTGAATTAGGGCAAACTTACACAGAGCCAAGAAAACAACATGGAAATAAGTTTTGCTGCATAGAAAAACCGCATAGAAAAATATGTTTGGAAAATATTTGTATTTGTTTTTGTGGGGACATGGCCTTTAGCCTAACAATTTATCATAAATTACGAATACATGGAAATATTATTAAAGCATGTACACATTGCTGTAATTTATTTGTATTATTTAGTTTGAAAAAAATCCTATTGCTGAAAAAAAAAAATTTAAATGAGAAGGATTGTATTGTTTTATGTGCATGGCCTAGGCCAATCACAGAAAATAATGATAATTTTTTGTACTATTATTATTTGAATTAATGTAATTTTTCACTCTTTTTTTAAATTATAATCCTCAAAGAAAATTAACTTTACACTTGGATGAATATACATTATGTCATTGTTATTATAAATACGACGACATTAAAATGTGCTTCAATATTTTTTTTATTATTATTTTTTTGAAGTCATTATCCTGTAAAAAGTATAAAAGTAGTATAAAAGTATTAATATGTATTGTTATTATTGTGTGGCCTTAGCCTATCACAGAAAAAAACTATATTTTTAATTCATTTTACTTAAATTGTTATTCTTCTATATTTTTTTTAATATAGTCCCTCAAAGAGAATTTACTCCTCCTCAATCAAACAAACGTTATTTATTTATTTATTATTTATTGCATTTTTCGTGCAAACTTTACACACCGCTGAATACGATATCCATCCATCCATTTTCTACCGCTTGTCCCGTTCGGGGTCGCGGTATTATTATCATTATTATAAATACAGTGACATTATATATTGCCAATATATTTACACATATTTTCTGTAATATTAATGTATTACATTTTTTTTAATATCAAACTGCTATAAAAACGTATATAAATATAAATAATTTATATGATTTATTATTTGCTTTATTCTCACTGAAAACATTTTTATTGTGTTAAAAAATTGTATTTCAAAATAAAATATTATAAATAATTTTATTAGTATAATTTAAGTAACAATGCAAGAAAAAAATGGTATTCAGTAAAGGAAAAGTCAAATTTTACAATAGTTATTTTTAAGGTTAAGGATATTCTTATATGTAAAATCTTAAGTCTTTATATGTAAGAGTTGAGAATAAACGTCAGGATGTGAGTGAGTGTGGGGGCGGACTCCGACAACACCTGTTTGCAGCATGGAGGCCTGAAAGCAGAGAGTTTATAGGCAGCCATAAATCACTGGCTCCATTGTTGTGTCACCAAATCGCCTTCCTCATCAGGTAAAACTTGTTGTTTGAAAAAATCAAACCATATAAATTGTACACATCGTCCTGAAACTTTGCAGGAACATGCAAAACACCTTTTTCAATTCAACTCATTTGCTTCCATCAGATAATCTACATACAACACTTGAACAAATTTGAATGTTTCTTCTTTTTATTTTGTCTTCTTTCAAATTTGACTGTGATGTAAATTAGACACGGCCTTTTAACAGTCGCTTTATGGCCGAATGCTGATACCGATATGAAAAAAAGGAGGAACTTATCTGGATTTGAGCTGCTGTTGACCTTTTTTGAAGTGAGTGGAGGCAGCTGAGAGGTCTCCTTTTACTAATCAGTCTTTTGACAACAAACACGAGCTGTTTAGGGGCCAAAGACATCTTTGTGACGAGTGTGCTCACTCACCTGGACGAATTAAACCGCTTTTTTTTTTTTACTTTACGCTTTGGAAAAGTCAAACAAGAAGTCTGCAAAAACGACTGGAAAAGCTATCATTCCCATGCCGGGCCACTAGTTGTTTTTTAAATATTGCTAACATTTAGTTCAAGTTTTTTTAGATAAACTAAGCTAAAAAGTGTGTTTTTATTGTATTTTCAGTCACCGTGGCTGCTTTTCGGAGTTGGGTTATTCTTATGAATTACTCATTTTCATTGTTGGAGCATGAAAAAAAAATAATTAGGACTTTCTAATAGGGTTGTACGGTATACCGGTATTAGTATAATACCACGATACTAATGAATCATATTCAGTACTATACCGCCTCTAAAAAGTACCGGTGGCCCCCCCCCCCCCCCCCCCCCCGTCGTTTATGGTTCATGAGCAGACGAGCATGTTTGGCAGCGCACAATCAAGGAGTACTTACAAGCAGACACAGTGTGTAGACAGAAAAGGGAGAACGAACGCATTTTGGCTTAAAAACTAACAATAAAGGTGAAGTTATAACACTGAAATGCCCTCAGGAATAGGTGCTTTAAGACATGGCTAGCGAGTTAGCGGATTGGTAGCCAAATTTGTGGTATCATTCAAAACTAATGTAAAGTATCAAACAACAGAAGAATAAGTGATTATTACATTTTAACAGAAGTGTAGATAGAACATGTTAAAAGAGAAAGTAAGCCGATATTAACAGTAAATGAAAAGTACCTACTCAGTGGCCTAGTGGTTAGAGTGTTCGCCCTGAGATCGGTAGGTTGTGAGTTCAAACCCCGGCCGAGTCATACCAAAGACTACAAAAATGGGACCCATTACCTCCCTGCTTGGCACTCAGCATCAAGGGTTGGAATTGGGGGTTAAATCACCAAAAGTGATTCCCGGGCGCGGCCACCGCTGCTTCCCACTGCTCCCCTCACCTCCCAGGGGGTGAAAAGGGGGATGGGTCAAATGCAGAGGACACATTTCACCACACCTAGTGTGTGTGTGATAATCATTGGTACTTTAACTTTAACTTAAGTAGATTAATAATACATTTTCTACCACTTGTCCTTAATAATTTTGACAAAATAATAGAATGATAAATGACACAATATGTTACTGCATATGTCAGCAGACAAATTAAGAGCCTTTGTTTGCTTACTTACTAATAAAAGACAAGTTGTCTAGTATGTTCACTATTTTATTTAAGGACAAACTTGCAATAAGAAACATATGTTTAATGTACCCTAAGATTTTTTGTTAAAATAAAGCCAATACTGTAATTTTTTGTGGTCCCCTTTATTTAAAAAAGTATCGAAAAGTACCAAAAAGTATTCAAATTATTTTGGTACCGGTACCAAAATATTGGTATCGGGACAACACTACTTTCTAAATATGTTATTTAACATAATTAGAGCCTTCTAAGCATAAAATACCACCCATATAGTCACATTTACACTTGTGTCACCACATATAGTAGCCTTGAGCCATTAGCCGTTAGTTGTGGTACTTTTGTGTGCGTTCAAGTGGAAATAAATGTTAGTTATTATTAAAATCACTTTTTAAAAATTTGACACAGACTTAAAACAACTGTGCTATTCATTTGTTAAATCATGTTTTTTACACGCGTGCGTCCCATTTGCAAGTCTGTCCTCAGTGTGTTGCCGCGGTCAGGAAGTTGTCTTTGCCATTAGGTTGAATGTGCCAGTCTTGTCTTTGCTGAGTCCTACAAAGTGTTTGTACAATAAGTAGTTTGCAAATTTGGAGGTGTTAAAATCGCCACTATGTAAACTTTTTCATGGTAAATTCACAGAAAATGCTAACAAATGCAGTACTTTTACTGTAGCTATTACAGTAATTTACTCTGAAATATATTTACAGCCATTTACTGTAACTTCGCAATTGTAATTTTATCGTTAACTACACTCTCCGATTAACAGCGTGCCGCCACTTACTTAGTCTACAAATCCCTTTTAGGGACAAATCGTTTGAATTTACAGTACTTTGTTGTGATTTTATAGAGGACTATGTATACAGTATTTTAAACAGTTAATTGCTGTGAAATATATCCCAAATGTTACAATATATTTACAGTATATACTGTAAAAAATGTTTTAATGATGTGTAATCATGGTACATTTCTAAAGTATGTGCAAAATTGCTAATGCTAATTGGTAGGGATGTGAAACTCACGCTATGATTTCGACTCTTGGGGTGACGATTCAATTCAGAATCGATTCTCGATTAAACACAATTCTCGCAGTATTATATTTGGTATAAGATGATGATGAAACAGGTTACAGGTTACAAAAGCTCCTCTTGGCTAAGTACGCGTGGCAATGGCCTAAAGCACTGTTTTTTAACCAATGGGCCACCAAAATATGTCGCTTGTTTGCCTGCCGCGTGCTTGAACCGGTGCCCAAAGGTATGTGAATATGGTATTGTAAAATAAAATAATAAAATTTAATTTAATTTAATTTAATTTAATTTAATAAAATGTAATTACATTTAAAAAAAAAAAAAAAGAAAAGAAAAGAAAAGAAAAATACATTTGATTTTAAAAAATGAACTCCAGCACCCCCCGCGACCCCGAAAGGGATAAGCGGTAGAAAATGGATGGATGGATGGAAAAACAAATGCTTTTAGGTATATATTACCTAAAAAAGAAATAAAAATAGTTAATTTTTTTTTCTTTTTTTTTTCTTTTTTTTCTTTTTTTTTTCAAAAAAATTTAAAACATTTCAAAAAATAATAATAATAATAATTAAATTAGGGGCAGCACGGAGGGACAGGGGTTAGTGCATGTGCCTCACAATACGAAGGTCCTGAGTAGTCCTGGGTTCGATCCTGCGCTCGGGATCTTTCTGTGTGGAGTTTGCATGTTCTCCCCGTGACTGCGTGGGTTCCCTCCGGGTACTCAGGCTTCCTCCCACCTCCAAAGACATGCACCTGGGGATAGGTTGATTGGCAACACTAAATTGGCCCTAGTGTGTGAATGTGAGTGTGAATGTTGTCTGCCTATCTGTGTTGGCCCTGTGATGAGGTGGCGACTTGTCCAGGGTGTACCCCGCCTTCCGCCCGAATGCAGCTGAGATAGGCTCCAGACCCCCCCTTGACCCCCCCAAAAAAGGGACAAGCGGTAGAAAATGGATGGGATGGATTAAATTAAATTAAATTAAATTAAATAGATTTAAAAAAATTTAAAAATAAATGTTTTATTAAATGTAAAAAGGCATATGCTACCTTCATAGAATTCAGTCAGTTTGTTGTTGTTGCTGTCATGTAATCAAACAACCGAAGCGGCAGTGTTTTTAGTTCAGATTGTCCTTTTTAACAAAAAACTGTGGACACCAGTCGTCCCGTTGATGCAAACAAGGCAACAAAAAGACAAGTCCGGATGGGATGGAAAGGAGACCTTCTGGCTCAGAGCAGACGTGACAAACACAGTAACAACAGGAGGAGCAGTAAAGGGTCGTCTATTGTACGGCTTTAAAAACGCGAGGTGAGGAATGGCGAGCATGGAAGAGTAACACCAGCTTTGCTACATTCTCCGTCGAGTTAATGTGGGGAGGCTGTAATAAAAAGCCACCATGTGCCAATTGAGCGGCTACAATTAACAGATTAGAGTGATAAAGAGGTTGCATGGCTGCAAGGCACTGGGGGCGCCTCCCCGGACCCCTCAGGGCTCCACCATGGGCAGGAGGAGGGTGGAGGCTTGCACCGCTGATGAAGGCCCCAGATAATCTCTCTCTCTCTTCTCCCCACCCAAACCCCTCGCTCGCTCTGCCCTGCAGCACCTTTTGGCAAATACCTGCTCAATATTCTAAAAGAAGGGAGGGGGGGGGGGGGGGGGGGGGGCAGTGGTGTGTCTGCACAGGGGAGATACAACACAGCAAAAAAAAAAAAAAAAAAAAAAAAAAAAAAAAGCTGCTTGAAACAAAACAACAAAAAAAAGCGGAACATCTGCTACTAAAGCGATTGCGGAGTAAATAATGTTTGACAATGATTGTTTACAGTGACAGTGGTAAGAGTCTCAGAAAGCTCGTCATTTTCTCCCATTTTGCAGCGAAACAGATGGGCCCAAAGCGATCTATTAGCAAGCTGTCAAAAGCTTCACTCTCAACTTACTTTTATGTCTTTGCTGCACTGGGCTCACTATTTGGCAGCAATGATTATGACGTGCCATAAATCAGATACCTACTGTTCTTACTCTGCACCCCCTGCATGTTTATGTTTACTGTTTGTTTCTCCCTCCTCACATATTAGTATTATTCTATTATTGATGGCTCCATGCCGCATTCCCAAACAAAGATAATGTTTCTTCTCTCGCCTTCTTTATGCTTCATCACATGATCGCTTTAATACCTTGGGGGCATTGTGGTTCGTCAACAGTACGAATTATTAAAAATGTGTCCTTCTTTTGGTGCATAACAAGACATTTTCCTTCATTTTTGTAAGTTTCCATACAAATCATGACTCACATATTAGGTCACAGGGAGAATTTACCTTCGCGTGCGCTGTTAATTTAATTTAATATCAGCCTTTCCAATTCATTTACTCTGTTATCTGTGTTGTATTGCTTGTATTTTATTACTTGTTCCATAATAGTTTGAGTTATTTTTTCATATTGGAACTAATGAATGATCTGTTCCAGGGTCAAATTGGTGCCATTATTATTACAAATATTGAAAGTAGAGATGTCGATAAATGCTTTAAAATGTAATATCGGAAATTATCGGTATTGGTTTCAAAAAGTAAAATTAATAACCTTTTAAAAACGCCGCTGTACGGGGCGGTACATATCCGGTAAAACACGGACGTAGGAGTATACTCTGGACTGAAGCTGTGTGCCTTCATTGTTTTTGTAGCTGTTGTTTTGAGACATGTTTAAAAAAAATAAAAAAAATAATGCACTTTGTGAAAGTCAAAGTATAGTATTTCCCATAGTTGTAGTAGGTATCAGGATTATCTCAAAGAGAGCATGTCCCAAATTCCAAGCTGCTGTTTTGAAGCATGCTAAAAAAAAAAAATGCACTTTGTGACTTCAATAATAAACATAGCAGTGGCATGTTGGCACTTTTTTCCATAACTGGAGTTGAAGTTGTTCTCTTATTTTGGAAAACCTTGTTTTTGATTCCATCCATCCATCCATCTTCTTCCGCTTATCCGAGGTCGGGTCGCGGGGGCAGCAGCTTAAGCAGGGAAGCCTAGACTTCCCTCTCCCCAGCCACTTCGTCCAGCTCCTCCCGGGGGATCCCGAGGCGTTCCCAGGCCAGCCGGGAGAGATAGTCTTCCCAGCGTGTCCTGGGTCTTCCCCGTGGCCTCCTACCGGTCGGACGTGCCCGAAACACCTTTCTAGGGAGGCGTTCGGGTGGCATCCTGACCAGATGCCCGAACCACCTCATCTGGCTCCTCTCGATGTGGAGGAGCAGCGGCTTTACTTTGAGCTCCCCCCGAATGACAGAGCTTCTCACGCTATCTCTAAGGGAGAGCCCCGCCACTCGGCGGAGGAAACTCATTTCGGCCGCTTGTACCCGTGATCTTGTCCTTTCGGTCATGACCCAAAGCTCATGACCATAGGTGAGGATGGGAACGTAGATCGACCGGTAAATCGAGAGCTTTGCCTTCCGGCTCAGCTCCTTCTTTACCACAACGGATCGATACAGCGTCCGCATTACTGAAGACGCCGCACCGATCCGCCTGTCGATCTCACGATCCACTCTTCCCCCACTCGTGAACAAGACTCCAAGGTACTTGAACTCCTCCACTTGGGGAAAGATCTCCTCCCCAACCCGGAGATGGCACTCCACCCTTTTCCGGGAGAGAACCATGGACTCAGACTTGGAGGTGCTGATTCCCATCCCAGTCGCTTCACACTCGGCTGCGAACCGATCCAGTGAGAGCTGAAGATCTTGGCCGGAGGAAGCCATCAGGACCACATCATCTGCAAATAGCAGAGACCTAATCCTGCAGTCACCAAACCAGATACCCTCAACGCCCTGACTGCGCCTAGGAATTCTGTCCATAAAGGTTATGAACAGAATCGGTGACAAAGGGCAGCCTTGGCGGAGTCCAACCCTCACTGGAAACGTGTCCGACTTACTGCCGGCAATGCAGACCAAGCTCTGACACTGATTATACAGGGAGCGAACTGCCACAATAAGACAGTCCGTAACCCCATACTCTCTGAGCACTCCCCACAGGACCTCCCGGGGTACACGGTCGAATGCCTTCTCCAAGTCCACAAAGCACATGTAGACTGGTTGGGCAAACTCCCATGCACCCTCAAGGACCCTGCCGAGAGTATAGAGCTGGTCCACAGTTCCACGACCAGGACGAAAACCACACTATTCCTCCTGAATCCGAGGTTCGACTATCCGGCGTAGCCTCCTCTCCAGTACACCTGAATAGACCTTACCGGGAAGGCTGAGGAGTGTGATCCCACGATAGTTGGAACACACCCTCCGGTTCCCCTTCTTAAAGAGAGGAACCACCACCCCGGTCTGCCAATCCAGAGGTACCGCCCCCGATGTCCACGCGATGTTGCAGGGTCTTGTCAACCAAGACAGCCCCACAACATTCAGAGCCCTAAGGAACTCCGGGCGGATCTCATCCACCCCCGGGGCCTTGCCACCGAGGAGCTTTTTAACTACCTCGGCAACCTCAGCCCCAGAAATAGGAAAGTCCACCACAGATTCCCCAGGCCCTGCTTCCTCATAGGAAGACGTGCTGGTAGGATTGAGGAGGTTTTCGAAGTATTCTCTCCACCGATCCACAACATCCGCAGTCGAGGTCAGCAGAGCACCATCCCCACCATACACGGTGTTGACACTGCACTGCTTCCCCTTCCTGAGGCAGCGGATGGTGGTCCAGAATTGCTTCGAAGCCGTCCGGAAGTCTTTTTCCATGGCTTCCCCGAACTCCTCCCATGTCCGAGTTTTTGCCTCTGCGACCACTGAAGCCGCACACCGCTTGGCCTGTCGGTACCTGTCTGCTGCCTCAGGAGTCCCATGAGCCAAAAGAACCCGATAGGACTCCTTCTTCAGCCTGACGGCATCCCTCACCGCCGGCGTCCACCAACGGGTTCTAGGATTACCGCCACGACAGGCACCAACCACCTTGCGGCCACAGCTCCAATCGACCGCCTCGACAACAGAGGCACGGAACATCGTCCACTCAGACTCAATGTCCAGCGCCTCCCTCGTGACATTTTCAAAGTTCTTCCGGAGGTGGGAATTGAAACTCTCTCTGACAGAAGACTCTGCCAGGCGTTCCCAGCAAACCCTCACAATGCGTTTGGGCCTGCCAGGTCTGTCCGGCCTCCTCCCCCACCATCGCAGCCAACTCACCACCAGGTGGTGATCGGTAGAAAGCTCCGCCCCTCTCTTCACCCGAGTGTCCAAAACATGAGACCGCAAATCCGATGACACAACTACAAAGTCGATCATGGAACTGCGGCCTAGGGTGTCCTGGTGCCAAGTGCACATATGGACACCCTTATGTTTGAACATGGTGTTTGTTATCGACAATCTGTGACGAGCACAAAAGTCCAATAACAGAACACCACTCGGGTTCAGATCCGGGCGGCCATTCTTCCCAATCACACCTCTCCAGGTTTCACTGTCGCTGCCAACATGAGCGTTGAAGTCCCCCAGTAGAACGAGGGAATCACCCGGGGGAGCACTCTCCAGTACTCCCTCGAGTGAATCCAAAAAGGGTGGGTACTCTGAACTGCCGTTTGGCGCGTAAACGCAAACAACAGTCAGGACCCGTCCCCCCACCCGAAGGCGGAGGGAAGCTACCCTCTCGTCCACCGGGTTGAACTCCAACGTGCAGGCTTTGAGCCGAGGGGCAACAAGAATTGCCACCCCAGCCCGTCGCCTCTCACTGCCGGCAACACCAGAGTGGAAGAGAAGTGGTTCCAGAGCCCTTGCTGTGCGTCGAAGTGAGTCCGACTATAACTAGCCGGAACTTCTCCACCTCACGCACTAGCTCAGGCTCCTTCCCCCCCAGCGAGGTGACGTTCCACATCCCAAGAGCCAGCTTATGTAGCCGAGGATCGGACCGCCAAGTGCTCTGCCCTCGGCTGCCGCCCAGCTCACACTGCACCCGACCTCTATGGCCCCTGCTATGGGTGGTGAGCCCATTGGAGGGGGGACCCACGTTGCCTCTTCGGGCTGTGCCCGGCCAGGCCCCATGGGGACAGGCCCGGCCACCAGGCGCTCGCCATCGTGCCCCACCTCCGGGCCTGGCTCCAGAGGGGGGCCCCGGTGACCCGCGTCCGGGCGAGGGAAATCTGGGTCCTTTGTTAGTGTTCTTCATAGAGGTCTTCGAGGTCTTCGAGATCTGTTACAGATCTTCTTCTTGATCTTGTTCTTCTTCTTGTTTGGCATAGAAACCCCCGGACAACATAGCTCCTAGGATCATTGGGACACGCAAACTCCTCTACCACGGTAAGGTGGCAGCTCAGAGAGGAGCTTGTTTTTGATTGATTGATTGATTGAAACTTGTATTAGTAGATTGCACAGTACAGTACATATTCCGTACAATTGACCACCAAATGGCAACACCTGAATAAGTTTTTCAACTTGTTTAAGTCGGGGTCCACGTTAATCAATTCATGGTAAAGTTACATTGTTTAATGCATCCAGCGGGGCATCACAACAAAATTAGGCATAATAATGAGTTAATTCCACGACTGTATATATCGGTATCGGTTGATATCGGAATCGGTAATTAAGAGTTGGACAATATCGGAATATCGGATATCGGCAAAAAAGCCATTATCGGACATCTCTAATTGAAAGCATTCACACAATAAAAAATAATAACTAGAAAATTGCGGAAATTTTGATGGGCCTGCTATCTGTGCCACAGTCCTCTGGCCGGGGGTCGCCGGAAGCTGCCGTACTTAATAGATGGTGCCGAGTGTCTGAATCCGTGACTTTTAGGTGTAACTGTACAAAATGAATTACAGAGCTAGCCTAAAACGTTAGCATGCGCACATTCAAATGCTAACACTTAGCAAATGTGCTAACGATGGCTTTCTAACAGATAGCATGTCTCACACGTCAATTAACACGGCTGTACTGTAAGGTGAATGGCTTCGGAAACAGAGAAAGAATGAGAAGAAAAAGTTTGCATGTTTAAGTTAGCTAGCTAGCATGCTATCATTTGCATGCTAAAAGTTAACAAGTGTCACATACCAAGTAATATGACTCCGGGATACACGGTAGCAAAACTAGCTCAAAAAGTTAGCACGCTAATGTTAGCATGCTAGCAAGCTAACGTGACCATAAAAATAGTTAGCATGTGTCACATACCAGGTTATATGACTCTAAGGTGTATGGCTGGGGAATTACAGAAAGTACAAATAGCTAAAAAAGTTAGCACTTTAAGGTTAGCATGCTAACATAAGCATGCCAGCAGTTAACAAGTGTCACATGCCAAGTTATATGATGGTTGCATCAGTCTTTTCAATGTATTCACTCTGTTATTTGTGTTGTATTGCTTGTATTTTATTACTTGTTCCATAATAGTTTGCGTTATTTTTTCATATTGGAACTAATGAATAATCTCTTCCAGGGTCAAATTGGTGCCATTATTATTACAAATATTGAAAGCATTCACACAATAATAATAATAATAATAATAATAATAATAATAATAATAATGGCAACATTGTCATGCAACATTGACATGTTTTAACTTTTTGCTCATTTTAAGGTACAGTCTATACCTCCAGAGCAGTGGTTCTTAACCTGGGTTCGATCAAACCCTCTGGGTTTTTCTTGTTTTGTTCTTGTTGTTGTTCTTGTTTTTGTTCTTCTTGATCTTTTTCTTCTTCTTCTTCTTCTTCTTGTTCTTCTTCTTGTTCTTCTCCTTGTTCTTCTTCCTGTTCTTGTTTTTCTTGTTGTTGTTGTTGTTCTTCTTCTTCTTCTTCTTCTTCTTCTTCTTCTTCTTCTTCTTCTTCTTCTTCTTCTTCTTCTTCTTCTTCTTCTTCTTGTTATTGATCTTGTTCTTCTCCTTGTTCTTCTTCTTGTTCTTCTTTTTCTTGTTCTTCTTCTTCTTGTTCTTCTTCTTCTTCTTCTTCTTCTTGTTCTTCTTCTTCTTGTTCTTCTTGATCTTGTTCTTCTTCTTGTTCTTCTTCTTATTCTTCTTGTTCTACTTCTTCTTGTTCTTCTTGATCTTGTTCTTCTTCTTGTTCTTATTTTTGTTCATGTTCTTGTTCTTGTTCTTCTTGATCTTGTTCTTCTTCTTGTTCTTCTTTTTGTTCTTGTTCTTGTTCTTGTTCTTCTTCCTATTCTTCTTCTTAATCTTCTTCTTTGTCTACTTCTCCTTCTTCTTCTTCTTCTTCTTCTTCTACCCACCAAATGACTATACAATGTACTAGTGTATAATATTGTGTTTATTTATTTGTGAGCATGTGAGACTCCTCCCTGGTTAGTTTATTTTCTGCTTCTATGGTTATCATCACACATTTTCCTTCCACATTTGACCATCACTCGTGCATTTCTGCGGTGACATTGCAACAAAAACTACTAGTTTTTCCACAACATTGTGCAAAAGGTGCCACTTCTGCGGCATTTGACTTTGACTTTGTCCAATTAGATTGAGGCAGTCAAGCTGTTTTGCTTAAACACCCATCAAATACAGTGTGTGTGTGTGTGTGTGTGTGTGTGTGTGTGTGTGTGTGTGTGTGTGTGTGTGTGTGTGTGTGTGTGTGTGCCAGCTCCCGTCAACAAAGGCGAAGGCGTTATCTACCGCTGTAGCCCCCATCACCACTTTTCCTCACCCCTGTGCTGCTGTGAATCCACCCAATCAAATAATGTGTTGGGAACAATTAACCCCAGAGCCCCCATTGGTTCTAATTGGCAGCTATTAAGGGGGGGCCACATGATTCCTTGGTAAACAATGTGGCGAGGGGAGCAGCAGAGTGGCAGCAGCGTGTGCTGGCTGGAGGTTTGATGGGTAAGCAAAGTGCGAGAGCGACGCATAACCAACATTTAATTATCAATGAGGTTTTTGCAACACTTTAGAGGAGGGCCCCGGGCGTTGTTTCCTTCACTCCGCTAGTAATGGGCTCTTTTTAATGGGACTTGTGTTAAACACGGTGCTGCCACTGCAAAGCTTTGGCGTTCAGCCCTTAGAGTTGGGGATACTTTTTTTTTTCCCAAGGAGGATGGAGCTCATTGGAGTGGAAGAGTGCATTTACTGTATATATTATCTATTATTTGGGGATTTTACATGCAATACTTCTTACTGTGTTTTAATCTACTTATTTATTATTATGTCATTTTGCCATTATTAATTTTTTTTCTGTGCAAATTTACACATGAGATGGCATGAAATTTAAAACCTGAGATTCCAGATTCATCCCAATGCATAGATTTTCTTTCAGCTATATAGCTATGTATAAAATAAATGTAATCAAAACATAAAAAATTGCTTTGACAATTTAAAAATGTAAAAAATATATCACATTATGGTCCGTGTACCTTCCGTTCATTCAATTTCCAATTCTGAAACGCAAATTAATAAACAAAGTTAGGGCCGTTTTTCGATTTTTTTGCATATGGCAGTTTTGAAAACAAACAAAAAAGGGTTTATTTTCATTAAAATATTGCCATAAAATTTGATTTTGTGCTGTTTTCCTTTTATGGATTTTTATTTTTCCAGATAAACACAAAAATCCAATTCATGTTTATCCAAAATGCAAAAATGCATGGTTATCTGTGTGATGACAAATTGAACCGGAAGCCGTATTTTTAGCTTTTCCTTCATGTTTAACGCTAACGGACCGTGTACCTTCCGTTCATTCTATTTCCAATTCTTAAATGCAAATCAAAAAACAAATTTCGGGCCATTTTTTCTACTTTCATTCCTAAAACAAAAGTTGGACAACTATTTAATGACACTTTTTTTCAAAACGACAATAGGATTCCTGCGTAACAAAGATGTTAGCGTTATGCTACAAACAAGCTAAACACAAAGGAAAAGATAAAATACTGCTTCCTGTTCAATTTGTCATCACAATTTTTTTGCATTTTAGATGAAAATATATTCGATTTTTGTGTTATCTGGAAAAAGAAAAATCCAGAAAAAGAAAACAGCACAAAATTCAATTTTATGGCAATATTTTAATGAAAATCAACCCTTTATTGTTTGTTTTAAAATCTGCAATGTATAATAAAAATCGAAAAACAGCCCTAATTTTGTTTTTTTATTTGCGTTTAAGAATAGGAAATAGAATGAACGAAAGGAACCTTCCGTTCATTCTATTTCGAATTCTCAAATGCAAATCAAAAAACTCATTATGGGCCATTTTTTCTATTTTTATTTCTGAAACAAAAGTTGGACAACTATTTAATGAGACTTTTTTAAAACGAAAACAAGACTCCTGCTGAACAAAGGTGTTAGCGTTATGCTAAAAATATGCTAAACGCGAAGGAAAAGCTAAAAATACTGATTCCGGGTCAATTTGTCATCACACAGATGAACACGCATTTTTGCATTTTGGATAAACATGAATTGGATTTTTGTGTTTCTCTGGAAAAATAAAAGTCCATAAAACAAAAACTTTTAGTTTGTTTTCAAATCTGCCATAAATAGTAAAAATCGAAAAATTACGCTAACTTTGTTTTTTGATTTGCGTTTCATAATTTGAAATAGAATGAACGGAAGGTACAAGGACCCATTATATTAATCAATTTTTAATCATGATTGATTGATATTAATCAATTTTAATTAATTAAATCAAAACAGAAAAATAAATCACTAAATTAAAAATGAATTCATAAAAATGTTAATAAGCTCCGTAAAAAGTGATCAACGATGTTTTCGCTTTAGAAAAAAAATGTTTTAAATGAGCCGGTTTTTTGTATTAATCAAGGTAAATATTTGAAATAAATAATATAAATTATGTAATTTAAAAAAAAGAAGAAGATTGTAAATGTTATATATTTAAAGAAGTACAAAATAAAAAATAACTCTGTAGGGTGACTTTTTTTCTTACTTAACATGAGGCTTGTAAAAATGGGTTTCATTTTTTTTTTTAAAGTTCTTTGAGGGTTATTTTTGTAATTTTTTGAGGCATGGAGAATTTATTTTAATATATTTAACTTAATTAATTGAAATGATTGATAGTTATAACTTTAATTATTGATTTAAAATATGTTTAGTTAATTACTAAAATTAAAAATAGCTCCTTACTGTCGTCTTGTTTTAATTTTTTTTTATTTCCTTAAAATTGGTAAAGATTATTAAAGATAAAGAAAAAGATAAAGATTATTATTATTTATTTATATATTTATTATAGATATTATTATTATTATTACGCCATTAGAGAAAAATATGTGTTCCGGGGTCAAACAGTGGTTCATCTTTCGCAGCTTGATTCTTCATACAAATGGAAAAAGAAGTTCAGCACTATTAATGATGAAATAAAAACAAACATAAATGTACTTTTGATATCATTTAAGTGTAAAAGTAATGATTGTGTCATTGGAAGTTTGACATTAGAGAAACATTTTTCCAAAATGTTGGTCAGATTTAAAATAATGATAATAATAATAATACATTTTACTTATAAGGCGCCTGTCTGGGCACCCAAGGACACCGTACAAAATCAAAACAATAAAATCAATTGGATAAATTGATCAAATGTATGTTTTGTGTGTTACAAAACAAAACTGTATCGTTGTGTCGAAGTTGTCTGCTAGGATTTGTTGAGCTTGTGATTTTGTAAATGTGGGAAACTCAACAGTGAGCTTGAAGTTTGATCTTCCACTATGGTCTTCCATCAACACCAGACCATGTAACGTGTCCCAGCGTATGCCAATCAAGGCCCGACGCCATGACCAGCTGGCGATGACACGACCGCGCTCGTCTCTGAGCGCCTTGGCCGCCTGCACGTCTCCAAAGCGGCAATACAGGATGGTGATTATGTCGTTTTAGGGTCAACTTTGACCGCGGCGCTCCTCACTGACAATGCAGAGACAAACATGGCGGGTTATTTTGCGAGGTTTGGGCCGCATGTGTTTGACGTGCGACTTGCAAACTGTCAGATCACATTTGGATCCAAACACATGAGGAAATATGTGCAGTGCAACCGCAATTGTGTTGTTCGAGGACATCCAAAAAAATGAAAGTATGATGATAACCATAGAACCAGGAATGGAACTTGTGAAATACACAATAAAAGGTCTGACTACTAATTAACTAATTGCAATAACACATCCATCCATTTTCTACCGCTTGTCCCTTTTTGGGGTTACGGGGGGTGCTGGAGCCTATCTCAGCTGCATTCGGGCGGAAGACGGGGTACACCCTGGACAAGTCACCACCTCATCACAGGGCCACAATCACACATTATTAGTGAAAATAGCTTAAGTACAGTATATGTTTGTTTGTTATATATTGTATATATTATATAAAAAAATAATATAATGTAATAATATAATATATCAGTATATATTATACTGTATATATAATATATAAATATTAAATATATGTTATATTTTATGTTACTACTATGGTACATTTTTAGTCTACTTAATACCTGCATTATCCTTTCCATCCTTACCCTTTCCAACCATTCAAACTGAGCTACTGTGTGCAACAATTTCCCTTATGGATCAATAAAGTTTGTCTAAGTCTAGGTTAACTTTATTTCACTTGTATTATACGGTAATTACATAAATGTTATACTTGTATCACGGTTTAAAGAAAATACAAAAAACAAGGCAAGTGCACATCATTTTATGTTTTTGACTCTGTAGCAGTTAAGTTCTCGTTACATTAGTTAAAAAGGGAAAAAAGATGTTTGTTTTGCTTTATTTTAAACAGAATTCAAAGAAATGTAAATAGTAAAAAAAAAAAAAAAAAAAGATAAAAATGTTATAAGATGTTAAAATAAAAATAGATAATTTTTAAATTATTATTATTGTTTGACATTTGAATAAAATTAACATGCTAATGTTAACATGAAAACCGTTTCTGCTAGTATTTTAGCTCATTTGTACATTTCAACCCAAAATGTTGATACTTGACATCATTTTGCAAGTAGTCTCAAGGTTGAAGGGTTTTATTCGTCACATGCAGAATACACCACAGTGAAATGCTTTTTTCCATGCTCTTCAGATATTGCGTACAGTGGGATCCAAACACTAGTTGCTGAATCGAATACACTAAATACAAAAAATACAACAGTTTGAATAGCTCTGTAGCTGTCTAACTGTTTCCGTGTTAGCACATTAACATTAGCATACAAGCGTTTTATGCGAGTGTGTCAGCTAATTTTGTACATTCAGACTTAAAAAGCCATTGATTTTGATATTTGGCGCTATTTTACAAGTAGTCTAACTGTTCCTTTGTCAGCATGCTAACCTTTTACACTAGCATTTTAGCTAATTTTGTATATTTACACCTAAAAATCATGGCTTTTGATCCCTGGCATCATCTTACAGGTACTCTAACTCTCCCAATGTTAGCATGCTAATGTTTTAGCATGTTTTAGCATTTCAGCTAATTTTGTACGTTTAAACTGAAAAATGTATTTTGATATTTGGCACAATCTTGTTAGTATGCTTACATTCCTTTTGGATTACATTATTTTGCTTTTAGCAGCTTCGGTTCATGTCTAACACAATTTAGTCGATGCTAGCAATTTAGCTAATTTGTACGTTTAAACCTAAAAATCATAGATTTTGATATTTGGCAACATCTTGCAACTGTTCTTATGTTAGCATGTTAAAGTTTTACACTGGAATTTCAGATGCATTTAAAACCGAAAAATCATATATTTTTACACTTGGCGACATCTATCAAGTCTTTTAACTGTTCTCATGTTAGCATTTAAAGTTTTACTCTAGCTTTTTGATCACGTTCAAACCTAAAAATCATGGATTTGGATACTTGGTGACATCTTGCAAGTATTCCAACTGTTCCCATGTTGTGCTGTAAAGTTCAAATTTGAATGACAATAAAAAGGAAGTCGAAGTCGAAGTCGAAGTCTAAGTTAGCATGATAATGTTTTACGCCAGCATTTCAGCTAATGTTGTACGTTTAAACCTAAAATCATGGATGTGTTATACTTGGTGACATCTTGCAAGTCTTGTAACTATTTCTGTTAGTATATTAAAGTTTTACACCAGTATTTCAGCTCATTTTATATGTTTAAACCTATAATTCATGGACTTTGATACTTGGCGACATGTGTTGCAGGTATTGTAACTGTTCCCATATACACGCTAGTATATCAGCTAATCTTATATGTTTAAACTTCAAAATCGTGGATTTTCAAACTTGGCGACATTTTGCAGGTATTCTAACTGCTCCAAAGATAGCATGCTAACATTAGCATGTCAATGTTAGCATGCAAAGATTATACGCCAGTATATCAGCTGATTTCGTCATTTAAGCCTAAAAATCGTGGATTTTGATATTTGGCACAAACTCGTATACGTTTACTGTTTCTTTGTTGGCATGCTAACGTTGGCATGTCATTTTGCTAACATTAACACAGTATTTTATCTATTTTTAGACAGTTTTGCTTTTGCCTTTAAAACCACTTATGTCTTCAAGTCTGGGGCAAAGGTTCTCAACAAAGATATTTTTTGGAACATAGACTTAGACTTAGACTTAGACCAACTTTAATGATCCACAAGGGAAATTGTTCCGCACAGTAGCTCAGTTACAAAGGATGGAAAGGGTAAGGATGGAAAGGATAATGCAGGTATAAAGTAGACTAAAAATGTACCGTAGTAGCAATATAAAATATAACATATATGTAATATTTACATGTTATGTATACAGTATATAACATATACTGATATATTATATTATCATATTATATTATATTTGTATATAACATATACAATGTATAACAATTACCATGTACAAAATTACAGTATATGTAACAGCTACAGCATAAAATAGAGAGTAAAAACCAAAAATAAAGTAAAGTGAAGGAATTCAAAAGAGCTGCTGTGATGTGCTGCCACTCTTAAAGGCGCATCAAATATATTGTTATTTTGTATTTGATATTATTGTATTCATTATTTATCTTTATTTATATACACTTTACAGTGTAATTATTTGTGTATTTTGGTTCCATATATCCAAAATAAGTTAGTAAAAACTTTATAGCTTTGGGAAAGCTGCAAAACACCCCAGTTTTCCTTTGAGCTGTGGAAACAAATATTGCAGTCGGTGCATTAAGTGTTTTTTTGAAATTTTATACGACTAACCTGCAGGCACACAAAATGACGGTCTGAGACTTTTACCTTTTTATGATGTGCAATACTTTGTCTTAAAAAAAAAAGTGCAGATGCATTTATTTGAATAATTAATCATTGTGTGTGAGGATAAATCAAATGAATGTTGCAGCAAAGGTGCAGTAAGCAGAAGAAGATGAGTGTCTAGTAATACTTAACAGTTAGTTGATTAGGTTGCAGAGAGAGAGAGTATAAGTCCTTTATCATGAGCAGGCACTGTGGCCTGCAGCTATGAGGCCTGGAGCAAAGTACCACAGAGGAGAGGAAAAAGAGGCAGGAGGGAGAGGAGGGTGATGATGGCGATGATGATGATGATGATGGTGTTGGTGGGGTTAGGGGTGGGGGTCTATCATCAAACTTCATAATAGCTGCTTGGGCTTCGCCTCAGCTGCGCACTGACCCTTTTTATTTAGCTGTGATGGAACAGATAGCTCACTATGAAATAGTGTGAAATTATCATGTCTATTAATTCAGTCAGACATTCATAAACCATCACTGACACGCCAACTCCATGCTCTGTCTGGCGCTTCCACATAGGCGTGGAAATATGTACGTCATTTCCTGCCAAACGCTGCATTTACTATACAGTCGTTTGTCAACGTTGATTCTCAGACAATAAAGTGTGCTCGTAGGCCCCAGACCAGCATTTCAATCAACTTGAGCACAATTTGGGAAGGAAAGTGTTTGTTGTTTGTTAATAATTACAGTCCTTTAAGCAATAATAGTAATAATAATGATAATAATAATAATGCACCGCAAAAAATTCTTAAAATATTGTACAATATTTTGTATAATATTATGTTATATTATTTGTTGTAACACAAAGTTTTATTTTTAGTTCTATTATAAGATTTTTGTTTTTTAAGTTTTGTTATTAAAGGTTTAGTGCTGCACGTGAAAAGCCCAAAATGCATGTACAATAATGATGATGATAATAATAAAAAAAAAAATAATAATAATAATAATGAAAATAAACCTATACTGCTGCACAGCCAAAACAACTTTATTAACTTTAACATTACTTTACTTTATTGATGATATTTAGTACATTATTATTATTATTATTATCACATGTATTATGTTTTGTATTACATCTTGTAAAAGTCTTAATTGGTGTTCTATTATTAGATTTTATTATTTTTCCAAGTTTTTTATCAATAATTTAGTGGTACCGTGAGAGTCCCCAAATAACATGTATGATAATAATCATTATAATAATAATAGCCATCCAAAAACTCTTAAAAGCACTTTATTGTTGTTATTTATTTTATTATTATCATAATTATTAGTGTTATAAAATTTTTGTAACATGTTAAGTTTTACTTTTAATTTTAGTATTATTGTTTTATTATTAATAATGGTTTAGTGCTGCTGTGAAAGTCCCCGAATAGCATGTATAATAATAATAATAATAATAATAATAATAATAATAATAATAATAATAATAATAATAATAATAATGATAATAAGAATAAGCCAAACATTTTAAAAATCACTTTGTTTTTAGTATATCATTGTTGTTGGAATTATTACTGTTATTTTTCGTAAAACTAGTTGTGCTTTTTGTTTTAATATTAGATTGTATTTTTCTCTTTTTTTATTTTTTTTATTAATGGTTTAGTGCTGCAGTGAAAGTCCCCAAATGACATGTATAATAATAATTACCATCATCATTATCACATATAGCCAAAAACTCATTAAAAATAATTGTATTTTGAGTATAATAGTAATATCAGAATTGTTACTATAGTATGTGTCGTAACAATACAAATTTTACTTTTAGTTGTAATAGTAGATAGTTGTTCAACGATTTTTTTTTTATTAATGGTTTAATGCTGCTGTGAACGTCTTTAAATGGAATGAATAATAATAATAGTAATAATATTGATAATAACAAGTATAGTAATAATAACAATTATTATTATTATTATTATTATTATTATCTATATTATTTATATATTGTAATGATAATAACAAAAATAATTCTTATTATTATTAGAATTATAATTATTATCTATGTATTATAACGATAATAATAATAATAATGATAATAACAATGTAATAGTAATAATTGTTATAATAATAATAATAATATTAATAATAATAACTATACACATTATTTTTTTCAATAATATCATAGGCTGCTAAAATGATTCACACAGTGTATTTATTATGATTTTGTATTTTATTTTTACACATATATTCGTTCTTAACAGTAATAATGCTCCTTTTTAATAATGTATAAAGTAGCATCCGTTACGTGTAAATAATGTTTGAAGTATATTCGATTGCTCATAAATGATGATTTAAGTTGAGTGCATGTGTTAAAACTTCCAATGCAACTTCAACATTCTCTGTTGGCTTTTTTAACAATAGATTTTATAGATTTCATTTATATATATATATATATATATATATATATATATATATATATATATATATATATATATATATTTATTTATTTATTTATTTTTCAAAGTGTCTTGGTGTGGGTGTGGGGTTGATTGAAATGGCGTGTGCCTGGCTGACGGGAGCCAGTGAGGGACAAAGAGCCAGTGAAGCCACGGCCACTGGAGCAATTATTCCTCCACGCTGCATTTGGATTAGTGCAATGGAAAGAAGCATATGTTTGGCCTGGGGCGACACTCTCCCCCCTGGCTGACTGCAGACAGAGACAGAGGGATGGAGGGAGAAGGAGTCACCGTTTTAAGCTGCTTTTGCTGGGTCTTCCTATGTGTCTGTTTCAGCAGTGACTGGGGAAAAAGCACCAAAATAATACAATCAATAAAAATAGTGGACGAAGCTTTACTGTCAATGTGTTTATTCAAAGTCACTTCTAATCGATGACTTAATGTCTCAAGTAATCCAGAAGTCGTTGACCTCTCTTGGCTTCTGAGGGGCCCCTCAGAAGGAGGGGGCGAGGGGGGTCACACCCAACACAAAGACCCCCAAATGACTGCTGATGTCAGAGTTGAAGACAATTAGCCATTTTGCGCTTCATTGCGAAACTTTCAAGTGCCATAATTCGATTGCAGCAAATGAGCGTATCAAATGTCCATTTAGGAGCAACAAAAAAAAAAAGAAAAGTCTACTTTCTTGTCCAGTCGGAGCACAAATGGCGGCAAAATAGTATTAAGTGGAGGTGTATAACGCCAATTATATTTATTATTGATGCCATTTACAAATAATAAATAATCAATCATCATATTTTGTCAGCACTTTCTGCAGGTGTGCTTAGTAAAACAAAATAAGACCCCGCCCCCTTCCAGTTCTAGCGCACCTGCAGCTATCATTCCAATATAAACAAAAGTGATGCCCAGTCACTGCATGGCTAATAAGTCCACCTGCAGACATCCAGGCAATAATTGTCTTTTTTTATTTTAGATTCAATCAGGTACTACAATAATACAACAAACTGTAAATTACACGTAGTTATTTATTACATGGTGGTTGTTGTTGCAGGGAATATAACATATCTTGTATTTACTGTATATTTTATTATTTTTCAGATAGTTGTATCATTTCACTTTTTATCAATGTTATGTTAAATTCAATTTTATTATAATTTTTTTGTCAATTTTATAATTGTTATCATTGTTATGTTAATTTCTCAAAATAAAATGTTGCTGTTGTTGTTTTTTTCCAGAAAATATAGTCTAGTCGTGTGAATACTTTTGGGGTGTATTTATCATAAATGACTCAAACATTTTCACTAATCAACTGTCATTATTATATAAGTGACGAATGAAACTAGACCTAAAAACTCAGCCTATTTTAATGTGCTTATTTACTTTTTTTTTTTTTTTGCACTATTATACGAATATTTAGAATAATTTGTATTACGTTAGCAGCTGTTATTTAATGTGAATTGCATCACCTGAAAATATTTTTTTAAATAGTTTGTTTTTTCGGATTTTTCCAAAAATACAACTTGTTTTGTAAACATTCTTCTCAGTTTCCTATGTATTTATTTGTAACGATTCACATTCTAGATTAGCTTAATTTAATAACCTAAGAAAGATATTCATTATTTTAAATCTTCTTCTTTTTTTGCACAAACACTAACTCCAAACTGAATAATTTCTCTAGTTGCTTTATTATATAATAATTAATACTGCAGTCTTGTAATCGTGGCTTGCATTTGAACATTAAAACACATCTATTGGTAACAATAGGACTTTCTTTAACGCTCTCAACCCAAACAAATGTAATGCATGAAAATAATAAGTCATCTCTGACTAATACAATACTAATAAAACAATGCAAACTGATTATTTCTAATGCAATCGTCTCAAGCTGCACACGATAAATGTATTAAACAACCTTAATGACGAATGCGTTGGGTTTTTTTAGGTCTGGTTGTTGTTTAAAGTGACTATTATAAAGCAAAGAGCAGCCGGCTAGTCTCTCCCTCTCTCTCTCTCTCTCTCCCACTCTCTCTCTCTCTCTCTCTCTTTATGAGTGAGCGAGCTATTGTATTGCCCGAGGACAGGATCCCACACACACAATAATGCGAGTCGGCCAACAAAAACACAAAACAATGCCTCGATGCTGCTTCACCTGCTCCGAAGCAGACACTCTTCATTCACACCCTGCTGCAAAAATAAAGCTGCAGTCAAATGTAGAAGATGGATGCATGCGTGTCTGCACGCGCAATCAAACCTTTAAAGACAAAAAAGGGGGAATGTTACAAATAGTTCTCTTTTTTTTTTTGTACACTTCAATTTAAAAAAAAAAATAAAAAAAAGTATAAAAATGCAGATGAAGCGTATCAAATATTTATTTTTTTTCTGGGCAACAAAGGAATATAATACATTGACAGGCATGGGAACTATTGCCAGCACGTGTCTATACAATACAGCTAAAATCGCCTCCAATTTTTGGACATTATCGGACAGAACAAGATATTAATTATTAAGGTAGTCCCCCCCGCCCCTCCCCAAAAAAAGACAAAAATCCATTTATTGCTTTTATGGCGCTTCAGGAAGAGAACAATAATTTGTGATTGACACAACACGTATAAAAATAGAAACCAAATAAAAAACCAGTTGGGAAATGGGGAGAAAAAAAACGGAATAAAGATGATTTCTATAATATTGGAAGTTTATTTCTATTCGATTTGTTCACTTGCTTCAATGTGGCCTCGACATGCTACAAGAAGGCTGCATTGAAATATCCCAGAGAAATAAAAAAATACCCCAAAACTTCTGCTTTTTTTTTCCTTCTTTTTTTTTTTCTTTCTCTATAAGAACCATAAAATCACATGAAGAACTAGAACCGAATATTAAAACCCACTAAAACAGGAGGCACCAGATAAATTAAACGAAACAAACAAAAAAAAAGTTCCAACAGACGCACCATATTTACAATTCCCATTAAATTACACATAAATAATAAATATATACATACATGAACACTGATTCCCTTATATAACCGCGAATCGTGTTGAAATTCGAACAAACAAACAAAAAACAAAAAACAAACAAAAAAAAAAAGTTCAAGTTGGTCGCTTGGAGAAAGAAGTGATGACGGGGTGGAATTTCAAGTTTATTATTATTATATTCACAATACTGATAGAAGAATTAATCCTCCTTTTTTGTCACAAAATTGAGATGATGGGTCCACAAAAAAAGGCGGGATAAAGCGTTCGAAGTCTTTGAGTTTCCACACCCTGCAGGGTTTTTTTTTTCCTTTTTTTTCATCATAATAATAATAATCATCATGAAGTGGTGCAGGTTTTCCTCATCGAATCCAGAAAATGTTGTGTGGGGGGGATATGGAAGTTTATTATTTATATATTTATATTGGATGAGCCCTGCAGGAGGCGGGACGACAGGGTGCAGTGCAGGGTGCTGCAGGAAAAAAAAAAAAAAAAAAAAAAAGGGCCCCCAGGGTTTGGCCCCTTTTTTATGTGGAAATGAAGGACGGGGTGGGGGGCTGCAGGGGTGGGTGCTGGGGGGCGGGGGGGGTATCACTTTCTGTGCTTCTCGTCTTTGTCGCCTTTAGTGCCGTTATCTGAGTGACTGTTGGGGTTGTTGTTCAGGTACATTTTGTCCATGGCTTTGATGGCCTCCGTCAGATAGTTCTGCAGGGCCGTGACGGCCGCGCACAAGGCCGGTGTGCCGAAACCGTGCGAGATGAGGCTGAAGTGGGTCAAGCAGCTCTGGATGCCCGGTTCGAGGATGGGCTGCGGCCGGGAGTTTCCCAACGGCGATCGGTCCTGGGACAACAGGTCCGTGAACTCCTTGCACACTTGCCTGGGGGACACACACACACAAATGGGCTTGTTAGTATGCACACATACACACACACACACACACACACACACACACACACACACAAAACATTAAATGCATTCATTATTGTGCATTTTTACACTGGCCCAAATTTGGCAAAATAGACTTTTAAACAATGTTTTTGATCCATCTTTATTTATTTTACGTTTCCTATCGCACAACCACCTGCTCCATGTTTGCATTATCTTTGAACGTCTATAAATTTATTTTGCATTTTTTTACTTTATTTTGCATTTCAAGATTTAGTAGTTTATTCACATATACGTGCCTAAATGCATGCATGTCTACACAGCAAAAAAATACATCTTAAGTCCCCCCCAATATCCTAAAAATACACCTGTTATTATATTATTTTTATGAATGTATTGCATTGTTTTGTTTCATTTTGGCCTACCTAAATTCATGTATTTGTCACAGCAAAAAAGTTGTATGTTTTTTTCCTAAAGTCACATCTCAAAAATGAAAACGTGCTTCATTTTTCCATTATCTTTATGAATTTATTGATTTTTTTTTTTTTTTAAACTTCCTGCATTTTGTTGGTCTACCAAAATGCATGGATTTTTTCACAACAAAACATAGGTGTTGTGTTTTGTGTGAGTTTGTTTGTTTGTTTTTCTGATACCACCATATCAAAGATAAACAATTTTGCATTATTTTTATGAATTTATTGCATTTTTTTTAAACCTCCTGTATTTAATTGCCCTACCTAAATGCATGCAGGTTTATACGGGAGGAAAAACATAAAAACCTTAAATGTGTTTTTTCCTTTGATATCACCTACATACACATACAAGTGTTCCATTGTTTGCATTATTTTTATGAATTTATTGCATTGTTTTATTTCATGTTCTTTTATTTCTAAACTACCTAATTGTATGCATTTTTCACAGCAAAAATGTGCTGTTTTTATTTTACAATGTGTCAAAAATACAGCCATTTTTCACAGCAACGAACAAACATACTAAAAGTTGTTTATCTTCAAAATCACCTATCAAAATACACCTGTTTCATTTTTGCATTATTTTTATGAAATTATTGCATTATTTTATGTTTTTTTAATGTATTTTTAAACGTCCTGTATTTACAGTATATGTGCATGTATTTTTTTTGCAGCCAAATTAAATAGATTTTTTCACAGTGTCACCGGTAAATATATAAAAAAAAAGCATAATTGTCATTAATTCATGCATTATTTAAGTTACTTTTTATTGTTTCTGTTGCATTTGTCAAAGCAAAAAATACGTTACAATGCCACCTGTCAAAGATAAACACGCTCCATTTTTGCATTATTTGTATGACTTTAGTGCATTATTTGATATCATTTTCATTTATTTACAAATGTCCTGTTTCTCATTGGCCTTCCTAACATGAATTATATACAATGTAAGAGTCATAATAATAAAATGAAAATCCTCAATATCACTTACTAAAAATACACATGTTACAGTTTTGCATTCTCTGAATGAATGCATTGCTTTTTTTTCTACATGTATTGTATTTATTGGCCTACTTAAAAGCATGCATGTTCACACAGCGAAAATTTGAAGCCATGTCACGATCGAAGACAAACACGGGTTCCATTTTTTAAATTTTTTTTTTTTTTTTTTTTAGCATTATTTTATTTCCTTTTTATCATTTTTTCTAATATCCTGTCTTTTATTGGCCTACCTGAATGCATGCATTTAAACATTGCAAAACCATCTTAAAAGTGTTATTTTTCAACAATGTCACCTACTAAAAATACATCTGTTCCCTGCTTGCATTATTTCTATGAATTTATTTCATTTTTTATTATTTATTAAACGTCCTCTATTTTCTTACCATGCCTACATACATGCATTTTTTTCTCATCAAAAATTAAGAGATGTTTTTTTACATGTCACCCATGTCAAAGATGCTTCAATGCATTATTCATTTTTATTTATTGTATTATGATTTTAATAAACGCATTGTCCTTTCTAGGCATATACAAAAGTGCTCTAATCAAATACATGCAGTTCTGCACACAAAAAATTAGTATTTTGACACATGAACCTGCTCCATTTTTTTTATACATTTGTGGTATTTTCTGTATTATAAACGTCCTGCAGCTGTTTTTTGGTAATAATCACTTCACACAAATGAGCTGAAGGTGAAAAGTCACCTTAAAGTGTTTTTGCTCACCTATACCACACACCTGCTGCATGAGTTAATTACGTTTTAAGTATTCCTAAACATCCTGTCATTTCATGTTGTACTTCAAAAGGCCAAATCATGCATTTTAGCAGTGTGCCCAAAAACGCACCTTGCATGGATTGTTTTGCACCTTCTTTATTTTTCTTAATGAAACATCTGTATGTGTTCCATATTGTCATTGTTCTTAATGAGTTCGTATAAATTGTTCATAAACCGAGCAAAAAACACACGTCCTATAAGTGTTTTGCACCATTCAACAACAACAACAGCTATTCTGCATGTCTTGCTTAACAACACTTACTTGGTAGCCAATAGCATGTTTTTTCTTTGGACTTGTTCGTTTGGGTCGGAGTGTTGACGGTTTACATATTCAGCTACTGCCTTGGCGGGAAACTCGGTCTCACACACATAACCAAAATCCCTGGCAAGATGCACTGCTTCTCCTGAGAGGAGGGAGGGAGAGGAAAACAATGATGTTTGCGTTATTAAAAAATGGCGACAGCCCTTCAGATTAACCAGAAAATGACCCCTGAGCAGCTTCATGATCAAAACACAATGAAACCCGAATAAAAGGCAGCAAAAACCACAACAAAGCAGCGTTTACTGCTCTACCGTAGGCACCGTGAGAACGTCTATATATGGAAGTCAAACCGTAATGCCTTCGAATATAGACGGAGTGTCATGCTTAGCACCGTGTCATCGATTACCAATGAAAACTCCACAGCACACTCGCACAAAGGAAGCCAAAGCAGGGAAAAAAATCTCACATTTTAGGACTTTTAGTGTATATAGTTCCACCTGCAGGAGGGCGCATGTGCCGATTATACCGAATTCAATTTGAGTAGACATTTAACGAAATGCATTGCGCAGCAACGCAGAACAAAATGACGCATTCATGACTAACACGAGCGTAATTACCCATAGAAAACCTTTTTTTTTTTTTTTTTTTTTTTTTAATCAAATAAAACAAAAGTAGTCAAAATGAAATGTGGAGCATCGATCGACTTTTCACCCAAACAACAAGCAGCGCCCAATAATTAACGCAGCGCGCCATCCGCGCGTAAAAGTAGGCCATGGACCTGCGTGGGTCTGCATGGCCACACAAAAAAAAGCCACTAGAATTACCAGCACCGTTCACTCTATGTGTGTCTTTCTACACACACACACACACACACACACATACACACACACACACACACACACCCTTCATGCTTTATTACTTGCGAGGCAAAGTCGCTCCACATTACACGCATGAGCGCATATGCTGATTTCCAACACACAGAGAGGAGCGATGGAGTGTGCGTGGGGGGGGTTGGGGGGGGAGCAGTGATGTGCGGGGGGCTTAATATCGCGATGGAACACGTGATTTCCGGCTTACCTTCTACTAGTGACGTCAGCAAGGTGACGTTGGCCGCCTTGCGTCTACCCGCAGGTAAATTCAAGCCGATTTTATCCAACTTCTCCCGCAAGGATCGGCCGCCGTTCTTCGACTTGGCCCTGCAGGAACATGAATATTACAATGTTGTGTGTGTTTGTGCGTATGTGCGTGTATCCAACATACATAGGTCCCTTTAAAACAACATGTGGCAACCTTTTAAAGCGTTTTCCCGCGCATTGGTGTTAATTGTTTAATTGTTTTTGTAATTATTGCCCCAAATACACACCCCTCCTCCACTAAAAAAAAAATGCAAACGCTGCAAAATTAAATAAATAAAGGCCTGTATGTGCACGTGTCACGCATGGTTGATTTTAATTATTTTGTGTATTTATTTATTTATTTATTTGTGTGTGTGTGTGTGTGTGTGTGTGTGTGTGTGTGTGTGTGTGTGTGTGTGTGTGTGTGTGTGTGTGTGTGTGTGTCCTCTCACCTCCGAAGCACGCCACCCAGCAGAGAGGCGTTCAGGCACTCCGGCGGGGAGAGACGTCGCTGCACCTCCGCCACCGTCACCTTGTACTTGGATGTGGAGCTGAGCAACGATAACCGGCCCGGTACCGAGCAGAACACCTCGTTGGGGTTGACCACTCCGCCGAAAAGTCCGTCTTTGTTGATGGGGATACCGGAGATGTTGTTCTTTGATAAAGACACTGGACCTATGCAGCAAAAAAAAAAAAAAAAATACAAATTAGAATACAATAATAGAATTAAGCATTTGCTGGTGCTGTTTCTGCTGCGCATGCGTGCAACCGGAGACAAAAGAGGGGCCTGTGCGACTTTTGGACGGATGAGTTGTGACGTTAATGGCTCAGGGGAGCCTAATAGAGACAATGGCAGTCAAAGCAAGTCTTCAGATTACGCATTAAGAGGCCAATTATCATGTTGGAGATTATAAAAAAATAAAAAAAATACTGTGGAACAGTAATACTATGATATATGTATAGTAAAAACACCAGCATGAAGTATTGTGCACGTTATTCCTATTATTGGTGGTCATTACAAAAGCACACCAGCTGCCCTCATCTTTGCATGATGTGGAACATTGACAGTAAATTCCATCACGAAGAAGAAGAAGGGGGGGGGGGGGGGGTTATAGGGGGGAAAGGTGCAGCTCAGTTTGATGCACTTGGAAAGCATGTAATGAAAAATAGGCTATAGCGCGTATTAGGATCAGTCAGGCATGGAGTTCTGTAGAGCAGAATTGTGTGTGTGTGGGTGGGTGGGTGGGTGGGTGAGTGTATAAATGTGTGTGTGAGTCAAAATGTGTGTGTGTGCGTGTATAAAATGTGTGCGCAAACTTGCAGAAACATGCAGAGGGAAATTGCTTACCTTTTTTAATTACAGTCTGGTCGGGAATGTGAATTCCTTGATCCTCAACAGACTGCAACACAAATGCGCAAAAATTCAACATCAAAGCATTAAAAAAAAACGAATTTATGACATTATTAGTATTATTATTATTATTATTATTATTATTATGAACAACCAATATTCGTTTTTTCTTTGGTAAATTCCAAGACAATGTCAGACTTAAATAACGGTAGTCGCCCCGTAATAATGCTGACCTAATTCCAGATTATTTGTTACATGATTATATCATTAGATTGTTATGGTGTGTAGGTGTAAATTTAATAAAGGCGTTAAAATCCATTTGAAGGCAAATTAATTCGCATTTTAATTAAAAAAAAAACATATTAAAAGCTGTTGATATATATATTTTTATTTTATTATTTTTTTGGAATGTAATGGAACTTTTTCGCACCTAAAAAGTAAAACTAAATTTGTTCAGGCGTAATTTTTTTTCCTGGAATGAAAAATGTACCTGGACATCTTCTAAAGAGTGAGGTAATCCATGGATTGGGATCGAGTCCGAGAGTCCCGTATCAAGGCCGTGACCGGACGGTAGGAGCACCTCCCTGCGGTAGTCCCGGCACAGCTGGTGGGGCAGGCTGCGGTGCTGGTGCAGCAGGCCGCCGTCCTGGCCCTGCCTCTGGCCCGGCCAGCCCGGGTGCTGCGGTTGCTGCTGGGCGTGCAAGGAGTTGAGGGAGTACGGGTCGTTGACGTGCGAGTAAGGGTCCTGAGACTGCGGGTAGATGGGCTGGTAGGGCGGGGGGAAGTACGGGGGCTGGAAGTCTGAGTTGGGCGTGTGGGAGAGCGGAGGGGCGCTCGTGTAGGGACTCTGACCCACGCCGCCCAGCTGAGGTAGCCGGGCTGTCCCGTTGCTGGTGCCGTCGTGACGGTCCTGGAAGCCAAAAAAAGAAAAAATTGAAAAAACAATAAAATAAATGCATTTTTTTAATCAAATATGTTCAAATGTTTTTGCTCACACAAATAGCTAATTTATTTTGTTTAAAAATTACAAATATGAAGAATTTTGCATGCAAAATAAAAAATAAAAAACACAAGCACAAAAAAATCCTGCAAGGACTTACCATAGCGGAAAAACTGTGCACTAACATCTGAAAGGATTAAAAGAAGCAATTCAAGAGAAGAATTTTTCAATTTTTTTTTTTTTTTGTGGAAAAAAAATGACTCCTGAAAAAAAAATATCAGCTATGTGCCACGGCAAGAGAGCGATAATCCATTAGAAATAATAGGTTAGATCCCCATAATAAAGTACAAAAAAAAAAAAAGAAAAAAAAAAAAAAGAAAAAAAAAAAATCTTGTTTTTTCTTCACAGTTCTGCAGTCCCCACGCGTGAGCTCATATCAGCCCCGATTCCATCTAACACAGCGCGGACATGGCGCCAACAGGGCAGGAAGACGTCAATTTGGAATAATAATAATAATCAAAATACAAAAAAAAAAAAAAGAAGGGTGGGGGGGGCGCAAAAAAAAAAAGCCAGCAAGAATGGAACAAGAAGTGGTGCGCGTGGAGTGGAGGACGCAAGTCAGGGCCGCAAAGTCTGCGCTTAAATGACGTCCATTGAAAGCAGGAATGGGAATATCTCATCAGAGATGGGAGAGAGAGTGCGCGGAGTGCAGGCGGAAAGAGAGAGAGACAAAAAGGGGGACATTCAGTCTCCTTTGACGAATCAGAGCCGAGGAAGGGAGGGGGAGGACAGAGAGGAAGGGGAGGGGGTGTTTAAAAGAGTCCCATGGCTAAAGCGCATGAAAAAAAAAAAAAGACAAAAAGTGTGTGTGCACCTCTGAGGACGACGCTCGGAGGAAATCGTTTCTACCTCCGTCTTTGTTTGACACCTCGTCCTGATCGTCCTCCATCATGAAAGCTCCAAATTAATCCAATAGGTATATTCCACACAAAAAAACACCAAAAAAACGTCAACTTTTACGACCCGTTCGTGCGTAATTACGCATTTTTAACAACGGTAAAGTCGGGGGGAAAAGTGTACAGACACACACGCACGCAAAGTGGAAGTAAAGGTGTGCTGGCAAAAACACGTCCGACTGGCTCCTCCACTCCCACACAAGTCGCTGGTGTATAACTTTTGTATATACGCGGCCATGGCAATAACAATAATCACATAATACTACACAAGAAGTCATTTTTTTTAAGAGAAATTCGTTTTGACACACATTTAATTCGACAACAAAAAATCGAATAAAATTTAAAAAAAATGAAAAAATAAAAATAAAAATGAATATGAACATTTAAAAAAAAAAAAAGTGGAGCACCTTACCTCGCAGTCTTCGTATTTAATGTTATCAGTTAATTTCCACAGCATTTTCATGGGATGTCGATGTGCCTTTTTCTGTGTAAAAGGTATCCCCGCAGTTTTCAAGATATTTATATATAACACACAATACGTGTGTGTATTATATATATATTGGCGTGTGCGTGTGTGTGTGTGTGTGTGTGTGTGTGCGTGTGTGTGCGCCCCTCGCGCGCAGCTCCAAAATTTTATTCAAGCCTGCTGTCTTTGCGCTCTGAGGTCTCCCTCTAATGGTGGAAGTGGAGCTGCTGTGTATAATAACGACTGGCACAGGGCCTCATTAGCATATCAACGCACACACACACACACACACACTCAAACACACGCTCACACACTGGTGTGTCCACGTAACGTACACGCTACGTTATATGCATTATTAAAAAATAATAATGATAACACGGTGCTCTTTTTGATGTTATTAACTATGCATAATGTTATTTTAATCCCATTGAGAGTGCAGAGCTTGTTATGTTAAAAAGGTGGCGGTTCTACAGGTCCATTGAGTATCTGAGGGTTATTTTCTTTTTCTTTTTTTGCAAGGGGAGGGGGTGTTAATAATTAACACAACAACATGGCCTTGTTTCATTTGAATGAGGCTAAAAGGAGCCTGGCTCGGCCCTGTCGCCTCATGCATGCACCTCAGACAGGTACGTCTCCCCTCCCTCTCCCTCCTTTTTTTTTTTTTTTTTTTTTTTTTTAGTTAATAATGAAACTAAAGCATGAAACTGTTTGACAATGCCAGCGCGAGACTGCAGGAACTTGCTTGGCCACCGTGCAAAACTGCAACAAATAAACGCCTCATGCAATAAGACCTTGCAAAATAAAAGCCTTTTTATGTTGATTTTTTTTTAACCAGTCTTTAGGACTCTTATGTGTAAAGCAGCTGCAGCACATACCTGCCATTCACCCATCTTGCCCATAATTGACATTATTTTCTGTCTCCGTCGTCTGTTTTTTTCTTTCTTTCGTCTTCTTTCTTCTTTTTTTGGCTGCTTTGTTTGCACCCGAGCCTCAGGTCCCAAAGTACTTTTTGTGTACCTCTTCTACTCGATCGTCTCACCTGGCCTAAGAGAGGGGGGGAGAAAAAAAGGACAAATGAACGGGAATACCTGGTGACGCATGCGCAACAAGGGCGGGTGTGGACGAGAGAAGAGGATGAAAGTGGATTAAATAGTGTTTTTTGGGGGGGTTTTTAAACAAATTCTGTAGTCATAATTTTGGCAATATAAATGAACCTATGATATGCATTACATTGATGTTATCAAAATCAAAACTTCAAAAAAAAAATCTAATAAACAGTAAATGACCACTGCTTTTTAAAACAAATATCCATCCATTTCCTACCGCTTGTCCCTTTTGGGGTGGCGGGGGGTTTTGGAGCCTATCTCAGCTGCATTATATTTTGTCATAAAATTTGTCTTAATTTAAAACAATTATTTTGTGTCCTCTTTCTATCAATCATAAAACGTGAGGATATTTTAAATACCTCAAACAGGGCTAAAAAATAAATTTAAAAAATGATTAAAAAAAGGTATAAAATAAAGGTCAGACTTGACTTTATTTTTTATTTTTTTATTACAGTTATATTTGAATATTCAGTCTGTTTGCATGCTGCAGGTCGGACGCGTTTTAAGTCTCCCTAACCCTGCAAGCTGTCTTTAATAAGCGTAAAACATTGCTCCTCCGGCGCCCTGTGCATGCAGCCATTCATATTCAAATGATTTCAACACTATTAATTCATGCTTTTTATTAATATTTACTGCTGTGTTCTAGTTTTTCTACTATCGCCATTAAAGCGCTTTATTTGACAAAATAGTTGCAAACATAAAAAAATAAAAAAAACTCTCAATAAATTCACTGATTGCCGGAAATAATTATCCTTGTCCCTTCTTGTTATAACTGTAATGTGTGTTTTCTCAGTGTGACATTGAGCAAAAGCGTGTGAACATTGTGTTTGATAAATTGTGTTCAAGCGCCCCCTTCTGAGCAGAAGTGTAACGACACAGAGGGGACTCATAAAATAGCTTGAACGCAGCTTCATGTGATCATTTGGCGCTATCTTGTGGCTGAAAACAAAAGTACATGCATTCATATTTTGCAGAAACGTTGCCAATGCACTCACATAACAAACCAAAATAAATGATAAATACATTTGAATAACCCATCTAATATCATACTCATGATTTTAGTTTGCTTTTGTTTTGGTTTATTGTCTCTTTTTTCAAAGTATTTATTTTTTTGTAAATTTTTTCTGTCTTTTGTTTTGACTACTGGCTTGGCTTACAATGGCACTGAGTTCTGTACATGTCCATTTTATTTTTTTGCACCACTTTTTGTGTACTGGTCTAATAAAGATAAGAAAGAAAAAATACTCCTGTAAGTAGAATATCACATAATAATCTGTGATGATGACCAAATAATCACAATTAATGACAAAACGCAATCAATTATATATATATATATATATATATATATATATATATATATATATATATATATATATATATATATATATATATATATATATATATATATATATATATATATATATATATATATATATATATATATATATATATATATATATATATATATATATATATATGTATATTCATTTATTTGTCACTCAAGCTACTATTTACAACATCTACAACAGGCTATACTTCCAAGGCAATTTTTTGTAGGTCTATAAATATATGTTTCTAACAGCTGGTTATCACAATAAAATGCATCTGAATATGAAGTATTTGGATGGAAGTCTAAGTCAAAATAATGGCAAATCTACAATAATGCGTTTCTGTTTAGGTGACTGAGATTTATGTTTTTTGATTTAATATTTACATTTTGTTTGTATATGTTCTTGTTTACTATGTATTATACCTAGTATTATTCTGGAAGAGTAATGCTATTTTCTTTCACTGAGACACAATAGTATTTTACTTATTTACCATTTTTTTTGTAAGTGTTTCTGTTTTTTGTTTATGAATCTTCTATGATGATAAACAATTGCACAATGTTTGTGTTTTTTTTTTTTTTTATTCAATTCGGTTTAAATAAGCAATGCCTGATTCACTGCACAAAACACGTTTTAAAAGGCTAAACACTAAACCCTACATTTCCCATGGTGCACCTCGCGCTGACCTATGCTGTGTTACGATTATTAGCCTCCGGTGAGGAACAGAAGGATGACACTCGCGACAGAGGACAAACCAGACGAGCAAGGTTGTGTATTTATTTGTGTTACGACATTGCGTAAATGTTGGTTTTTATACAGTTTTTCGAGTTAAAACGCGTGTGTTTGCTTTTAGTTGTGAATGAACGTAGCGTTTGTGTGCCAATGCTGTTCCCGTGCTAAACGCAGATGGTCTAATCTGCAAAAACACACCAGGGCCACAAATGAAACTAGCTTTTTTGTTCATATTACTGCAATGTGTTGGGTTTAGTTTTTTCTATTTAGGAAGTTTGTCAGTATTTAGTCAGGAACGACTCCTCTTTTATTAGTTGTTTGTAAAACTGCATGTATTTACTGTATTGTTATAAGCTACTATGTATAGTTGAATGCTGTTATCCTGTGACAGGAGTCAACATGTCTGTGGACTGGGTGGGCTATGGCTATGCAGCCCTGGTGGCTTCAGGAGGAGTTATCGGCTATGTGAAAGCAGGTAATGATGGGGACAGATTTGACCCATCTGCGATGAGGTGGCGACTTGTCCAGGGTGTACACCGCCTTCCGCCCGAATGCAGCTGAGATAGGCTCCAGCACCCCACCCCCCGCGAACCCGAAAGGGACTCGCGGTAGAAAATGGATGGATGGATTTGACCCATGCTTTATGTCCAGGATGAAGGCAATAATGTCCTCTTATTTGCTTCTTCCAGGCAGCGTTCCCTCTCTCGCCGCCGGGCTTCTCTTTGGTGGCATCGCAGGTGTCGGCGCCTATCAGGTGTCCAATGACCCCAATAATGTTTTGCTGTCTCTTGGTAAGAAATGCATTTTCAGCATTTATCGTACCTGAAATGTCTGAATTTGTGGCAACTTTTTCCGAAAGTTGCGGCTTTTTTTCTCACATTACATCGCACAATTTGTTTCTCGCATTACATCGCACAAATTGTGTTTAATGAATTTCTTATCAATGTTTTAAGTGCTTGTAACCTAAATAGCACGGGATATCAACAAAAAATAGAAAACAAATACTAAAGATGTTTTACTTATTTTATACTACAGACTAGGGTTGTAGTATAGTACCGCGATACTAATGAATCATATTTGGTATGATACCGCCTCTGAAAAGTACCGGGCGCCCCCGTCGTCGTCACATCGTGACATTGCTGGTTTATGAGCAGACGAGCATGTTCGGCAGTGCACAATCACGGAGTACTTACAAGCAGACACAGTGTGTAGACAGAAAAGGGACAACGGACGCATTTTGGCTTAAAAACTAACGATAAAAGTGGAGCTATAACACTGAAACGCCCACCGGAAGAGGTGCTTTAAGACATGGCTAGCTAGCTAGCGGCTAAAGTCCAGCCCCAGTCGGCAGTGTTTTAGCTACTTCTAAATCACTAATCCTCGCCTCCATGGCGACAAATCAAGTAAGTTTCTTACAAGTATCATCCCTGCAAGACAAGGAATAGCTAAACATTCTTCACTACACACCGTAGCTCACCGCCGTCAAAATGTAAACAAACGCCATGGGTGGATCTACACCGGACATCCACTGTAATGATACCAAGTACAGTAGCGTATCTAGTCGATACTACTATGATTACGTCAATATTTTTTGGCATCACAACATCTTCTTTCCTTTAAAAAAAAATATATATATTTTATGTTTATAAACTCAGGAAATATGTCCCTGAATGTCCTTTGAATATGACCAATGTATGATCCTGTAACAACTTGGTATCGGATTGGTAGCCAAATTTGTAGTATCATCCAAAACTAATGTAAAGTATCAAACAACAGAAGAATAAGTGATTATTACATTTTAACAGAATTGTAGATAGAACATGTTAAAAGAGAAAGTAAGCAGATATTAACAGTAAATGAACAAGTAGAATAATAATTCATTTTCTACCACTTGTCCTTAATAATTTTGACAAAATAATAGAATGATAAATGACACAATATGTTACTGCATATGTCAGCAGACTACGGTAATTAGGAGCCTTTGTTTGCTTACTTACTAATAAAAGACAAGTTGTCTTGTATGTTCACTATTTTATTTAAGGATAAACTTGCAATAAGAAACATATGTTTAATGTACCCTAAGATTTTTTGTTAAAATAAAGCCAATAATGCAATTTTTTGTGGTCCTCTTTATTTCGAAAAGTATCGAAATAATTTTGGTACCGGTGCCAAAATATTAGTATCGGGACAACACTACTACAGACTTAAAAATGGTAGAAAAAGCACATAGTCAAAGCTCTTTGTCAAATTAACTATAATGAATTATAGTAATATTTATAATGACAGAAAGAAACACCACCAAAGACTTCCTTATTGTTTGCATTCTGCTCTGTCGTCCACAAGTTGCAGACATTCTTCCATGTTTATTTTACGCTTGAAAAGAGTTTGTCTATCTTAAACATTTTTTTCTGTTCCAACACATTTACGCCCGCACGTTAAGAGCATTTGTGAACTGTTGAAAGCGGTCTATAACGCTATTTTTGTTGATAAATTAGAGATTATCATCACACGTCAACATTTCTAACATGTAAATGCTGCCTCTTTGCTAGGTCAGCATTGCAAATTAAAATATGGTTTTAATTATCTTGATCCTGGAGGTTAAATATATAAATGCATGTAAACTAGGAAGCAAGGAAGACAGTGTCTTGCCAACATTACCAAGAAGGCGTCGCACTGTCGACAAGAACTGGAAGTAGGTCTGAGCTATGCAGAAGGACGACAATTGTGCCGTTTGACAATAAAGAGTTGTGACACGTTGTTGTTCCTGCTTCGTCCGACTCCAGACAAAAAACAAACATAAGTTTTGATTAGACATTTGACGTGTGTGTTTGAGCACCGCCCAGAGAAAAAATTTGATTAGCCAAAATGTGCGGGGACGTGTTGGGCATTTTACAAAGTTGCGAAGGATTGGTTGCATTTGTGTGAATTAGCGCAAAATCCTGGAAGGACTCTCTAATAAGGAACCTTACATCCGGTCTTCCAGCTACTTCAGGTGCGCTGACAGGCATCATGGGAAAAAGGTTCTACGGATCCAGGAAGTTCATGCCTGCTGGACTCATGGCGGGTGCAAGGTAGCCCGTCTTTTAGATGACTTTCTGACGCGTTTCTGTAAAAAGCAACATCCCTATTTTCTCTTTCCAAGTCTTCTGATGGTGGCTAAGCTGAGCATGGTGCTGCTCAGCAAACCTCAGCAGTCCGGATGATGCGGAGAATGCACTGAATCCATCATTTAATTAACGTCAATGTGAGATTTCTGTTGTATGTTAAGCTAATTTTGTATGAAGAGAAATAAATAAAGCACCAACGTTTTATATAGAATCTCAAGAGTGATTTCCATATTTTTTTATTATAAACTTTAATTTCCCTTTGTATAAAACATGTACAAAAACATACAATACAGTGTACAAATGGAATAAGAACTATGTTGGTTGCAACAATTTAAATAAAGCCACTGTCAAAATAGCTGACAATCTAAATTCTCATACAAGTAACATTGGCTCTTACATAATGCGACCATTAACTTGCCTCTTAAAAAAAACTCTGAATTTGTCACTTCAGCTCAAAGGTGTTGAAATTCCAGCCTAGGGGCCATTCTTAGTGTCCAGCTTGTATTTCATTGGTCCATTTATTTATTATTTAGTTTCAACCTGTAGTTCAGGGGTGTCCAAAAATGGGGCCTACAGCTAGTTTTATTGGCCTTAGATATGTTCTGAAGAGTAAATGAGTTTATTATTAATGTTAGCCACCACACTAAAGACTATTTGCTTTCTCATATACAACACAAAAGTGTGCACAGAGCACAGTGGTGCCAGAACTCAAGGTCTGGGGGCCACAACATTTGACATAGCCTGCAAATTATTTGAGGTGACCTTCCACATCTTTAATTGTATGACCTGTCAACTGGTGAATAACCTTTCATTTTATACATTTAATAAGTAATATTGGTATTTTCCATTCCTTTACAAATTACAACAAAGGGACTAACAGATTCAAAAATAGATTATAGATTTGTATTTATTTTAGACATATATATATATATAGTATTGCTTTTTTGCTTTAATCAATTTCATGTATCATGTTTTAATGTTTCCTCAACTTAAGAGTTAAATATGAAATGCTATTTTTGTATTAAGTGTTCACATTTTATGTGATAGTCTTACTGCACAGGTGTCCAACTCAAGGCTTGAGGGCCACATTTGACCCACCGCATCATTCAAAGAAGCCTGACGTATCATCTATTATATGGCCCAGTCAACTGGTGAATAACATTTAATTTTATACATTATTTACAGAAAAAAAGTGGTATTGGTCTTTTATTTTTCTTTACAAATAAAATAAAAAATCCAACAGATATAATAATAGATTATACATTTTGTATTTTTTTACATTTTTATTTTCTTTTATTAATCTCATTTACGATTTTTTTTAAATGCTATATTGTGCTCATCTTAAGAGTTAAATATAAAATGAAATATTTATACACTATATTGCCAAAAGTATTTGGCCACCCATCCAAATGATTAGAATCAGATGTCTTAATCACTTGGCCCAGCCACAGGTGTATAAAATCAAGCACTTAGGCATGGAGACTGTTTACCGTATACAAACATTTGTGAAAGAGTGGGCCGCTCTCAGGAGCTCCGTGATTTCCAGCGTGGAACTGTCATAGGATGCCACCTGTGCTACAAATCCAGTTGTGAAATTTCCTCGCTCCTAAATATTCCAAAGTGAACTGTCGGCTTTATTATAAAAAAAATGAAAGCGTTTGGGAAGAACAGCAACTCAGCCACGAAGTGGTAGGCCACGTAAACTGACAGAGAGGGGTCAGCAAAGAGGTCGCCGACTTTCTGCACAGTCAGTTGCTACAGACCTCCAAGCTTCATCTGACCTTCCAATTAGCCCACGTACAGTACGCAGAGAGCTTCATGGAATGGGTTCCCATGGCCGAGCAGCTGCATCTGAGCCATACATCACCAAGTCCAATGCAAAGCATCAGGTGCAGTGGTGTAAAGCACGTCGCCACTGGACTCTAGAGCAGTGGAGACGCCTTCTCTGGAGTTATTGCAAGTAAAAGTTTAAAATCAGCTTGTCATATTGACTTCTGATTCAAAAGCAAGTTTTCCATCAGTTTGTTGGTAAATAATGATAATCAAATGAAGGGCCAGTTGTGTAATAATACCATGAGGCGATTATATGGTTTCACTTTTTCAAACAGCTCTGAGATGTGACCCACAATAAAAATTAGTTTGACACCCCTGATTTAGCATATTGATTCACATTGAATTGGTTGTGGTGTTTTAATGCACAAAATGTTTCAGCGTGGCCCCCAGCATTCATTTTTCAGTATGCTGCCCTCGGTGAAAAAGGTTTGGACACCCCTGCTGTAGCTTGTTGGAATAAGAGGGGCACATTTAGTATTGAATATTTTAAGAAATGTCTATTAAGTGTAATTCTACCTTGTTCTAATCAAGCACCGACTACCGATTTCCACCGTACTTGGAAGCCCAGTCCACCCTGCCGTGGACCGGCTGCACGGCCGGACCTCTGGCCAGGAGATTCCCCGAAGTTTTTCCCAAGGCTGAGTAGCTACTCCCCTTCATCACCTGACTTCTGATCTCTGTCCTCCGTTTCCATCCGTCGTAATCTGGAAGAACATGTCAGTGTTTTTACACCTAAATCATCTACTAGTATTGTGCCTTTTGCATTATGTGGCGTTATCTATTTTCATAACTACGGCTACCATTGCAACAGCCAATACCTTCGTTAGTTTCACTCAAAGAAGAGATGGACTTGGGCTTTGCCTTTTTTGGTTTGTCTTTTTTAATTTCAGGAGAAGAGGAAGGATTGACTGAAAGGAGGGACGAGTGAGATAGTGAATGTAAATACTGTACTCCGAAAGTTTGAACAGCAGAAGAAAAAGCAAAGGTGGAAGATTTTTGGTGAGTATGATAAGTGTCTGTTAACATGAGAAAGTAGTCTTTACTTGTGTGATGGCCAGCTATTGGCGCCAACTGGATCCTCTGTGCCACGGAGCCAACCTCTTTCTTTTGAAACGAAGGGATGTAGCCAGCAGATAGGTTATACTTGGTGCTCACAACATTTCCTGAAAAGGAAATAGACAACAAAGTCAACAAAAGCAAAGAAAGCTTTGAAGCTGGAATTTACGCCTGTTCTCGCGATCAGACTTTAGGAAACTCCCCCTTGGGCAATCTCCTGATCAGTTCCAAACTTGAGCTGGTTATAGTAGACAGATATTCAAGACTAAATTGTAAAGCTCCTAAGTTTTCATGGTGGTGTATAAGTGGAGCACAGCAGTGAAGCTTGAGGATTTTTAAGTTGTCGTTACTGCATGTTAGATGCTAATAGGTGTCTTCCTGCACCGCAAAACCAGTTTTACAAAGTTTGGTGGACATGGCAATTATGACAAGACTCTTAAAAAAAGGCATTGATGAAAAACAAACCGTATTGTAATTTCCAGACTTTTTCCCCACACTTTGAATCCTGCGCTTTATACAATGTTGTGGCTAATTTATGGATTTTTCCAGGTTCACAAGTTTACCATGTCGCCAATAAATTTAGCCTTATCACATCAGAGCAATGAAATTGCCAAAACTAGTCACTGTGCACCAAGAAAATTGTTCACAATAAATCAAAAGCACTCACACAATCATTCAGTCAGCCATTTAGCGCATTATGGACTCACCCTTGTCATGGAGAAGAAAAGACGAAATGCACAAAACGTAGCCCCAAAGCCGAAGACGATTGACTATCAAAAAAGTAGACAGCCGCCGCACAATACGGAAATACACAACTATTAACGGGCCCTGTGCGCCGACAAAGATGGCACAAGCCAAGTGAAAGCGAAAACAAGCCCATGAAAATATCAGACAATGCAACCCCAAGTGCCCTCAACTCTGATATTGAAGAAGATGTCCCCAGTGTACAGAAGGAGACAATGACAATGACCGCGCTCAATTACTTTTCCGGTAAGTTACTGTATGCCGTGTTACAAGTATTGTCTTCTGGTAAATTTGTGAATGAACACAAGCGCCTGTTTAAATATTTAATTTTTCAATATGTACTGTACACCTGCGGTTTATAGACTTGTGCGGCCAATATATTCACCAAATACATTTTGTAAAAAAATTCAGTGGGTGCGACTTATAATTAAGTCCGGAAATTATGGTATAGATGTATTTTATTGCAGTTTGCTTGGAAATTACTATCATCGGACACATTTCTAAAATCTCTAGTGGTTGTACTACTAGAGCAAACTCTTCCTAAAGCAAGAATATTCATCCATCCATCCATCCATTTTCTACCGCTTATTCCCTTCAGGGTCGCGGGGGGCGCTGGAGCCTGTCTCAGCTACAATCGGGCGGAAGGCGGGGTACACCCTGGACAAGTCGCCATCTCATCGCAGGGCCAACACAGATAGACAGACAACATTCACACTCACATTCACACACTAGTGCCAAATTAGTGTTGCCAATCAACGGCGTGGCGCAGTGGAAGAATGGCCGTGCGCGACCCGAGGGTCCCTGGTTCAATCCCCACCTAGTACCAACCTCGTCATGTCCGTTGTGTCCTGAGCAAGACACTTCACCCTTGCTCCTGATGGGTGCTGGTTAGCGCCTTGCATGGCAGCTCCCTCCATCAGTGTGTGAATGTGTGTGTGAATGGGTAAATGTGGAAGTAGTGTCAAAGCGCTTTGAGTACCTTGAAGGTAGAAAAGCGCTATACAAGTACAACCCATTTATCATTTATTTATTATTTAACCTATCCCCAGGTGCATGTCTTTGGAGGTGGGAGGAAGCCGGAGTACCCGGAGGGAACCCACGCAGTCACGGGGAGAACATGCAAACTCCACACAGAAAGATCCCGACGCCGGGATTGAACTCACGACCTTTGTATTGTGAGGCAGACGCACTAACCCCTCTCAACTAAACTGTTTTGGAGGCCACATTTCCAGAAAGCTAAGAACCATGAGAGGCCAGACTTCTCCCTTCACTATTGGTCTTTTTTTTGTATATTCCGGAGAACCAGCGTCCTCGGCAGTAGACATTTGATTTTGGTCTATTTATTTTGTCAGAGTTACAGGAGCACTCTGCTTTTAATAATGACCTTCTGCAAAAATGTGAGTTTTTAGAACTGAACTGGCGATCTACCAGTTGAATAGCACCCCAAAAAAGAGAGGACCTATAAGATGGAACTTTGAGGAATGGCACAAGTTGAACGAACGACTACCGACTGCATCTGAAGTAAACAAGCCACGGCAACACCTTAGTTACATAAATCACATCAGGAGAAAATATGTGTAACTGTCAAAAATGAGAGGACTTAAAGGGATGCCTGACGAATGCCACAGTTGTGTAAATCACAAGTTTGGACCCACGTGTTCTATCTATGCAAGCAAGGTTAAAATGCCAATGCAAGGATCTGCCAATGTGTGTACAGTGGTCCAAGTTCCTCTATACAATAGGATCATGGTAGTGTTTTTAGGAATTGGCTGCAAAAATGTTTGTTTCCCAAGTTTTGAACTTAACTTTGGGGCCGGTATGGTGTCTTTCCGGGCCTTATTTGTCCCCCAGTCCGCTAGATGGTTCATATGACCCCTCTCTAATTTCAACCAATGCTAAATGCCAATGCTAAATTGCAAAGCTTTTGAGATTATATCATGGAATGTTGGTGTAGCATGCTGTGCAATGTAATGTTTCACCTGAAAAAAATAAATAACTGTGATCGTCCTAATTGGCACAAAATAAATTAAGTGAATGAGTGCTGAGATAGGCTCCAGCGCCCCCCGCGACCCCAAAGGGAATAAGCGGTAGAAAATGGATGGATGGATGGAGTGTTAAAAGTTTCCCAAAAGACGATTAAGAACAAGTCATTGAAGTCATTCAACAATTTAAGTGACAGTCAAAGGAGAAGATGGTTATCAGCGTAATTAGTCAAATGCACCATTGTTTCTCTATAAAGCTATTGCAGTAGTAGTGCTATTTAACATCTATTTAGCAACTGGAGTTCTTAATTTTCCCCAGTGTCACCGTGTATTTGAACCCCCCGTGCCACCTGGGGAGCTTTTAGCAGTTGAAATCTTTCACATGTTAAGTCGTTGAGTGACTACATGAAGCTTGTTGCATCTGCCGCCATGCTGGTTGTTAGTTTATCTCTGTTTACCCTCCAGCCATCCCACTGTGTGCACTAAACGCTATAACCGTAATTGATGAATTACCTTTGGAGGCATCGATTTTCTCCAGTATTCTCTCCTTAAAAACGGGTTTCTCTGGGGGACTTTCCACAGATTTAGAGGCTTCTCAGGTAGAGAAAAGAGGAAGTTGAATGAGAAAACAAGAACATGCAACCACTGCTGAAAGGTGAGCAGAAGCAAAACAAACACGGGTGTTTGAAGGTGTATAAGTGGGGACAGGGGTGGAGATGAGAGCCATTTAAGGAACACAGTCCACAGTCTTAATCTCATGAATAAGCAAGTGAGATGGAGAGACGGGGTGAGCGCACGAAGACCCGGTAAGGAGGGAGCACAGCGGGTAGCGATATTGTGTATCTGTCTGAATGACAAATGAATTCTAGAGATCTTGCGGAGATCCCTAAAGTCGCAGACACTTAGGCTCGCTGCGACAACACAGCTTTGTCAATGGACCCTGTAACTACTGCTCGGGAGACATTAGCTGCATCATTAGCATTTAGGGCCTCTTTTGTGCCAGAGAGGATAATAGGGTGCGCTGACAGAAGCCGGATTTCTAATGTATAGCAAATGAGGCCTCCAAAATATTGCACAGTACAAATCCAGCGAACATCATGTGGTAACAATTCTTACCTGGTTTGGCTCTTGTGGCAGACAATCCTGGTCCAATGGAACCAAGGGGTTTATTTACAGCGTTGGAGTTCTCCCACAAGTCACGTAACGTCATGCCACTCAGCTCCTTTTCACACGAAGTCTTGCCGATCAAACCTTGAAAGACAAACTCGTGCAGTCCAACGTTTGCTTCCATTTTTATTTTTTTTAGCTCTGGTCGCAAAGATGGCGGTCTTACCAGGCAGATATCTTGACTGGCTGAGATAATGCTGCCGTGCTGCTGATCCTGGTAGGTTTGGGTCTATTGGGCCCACCTTGACATTTTTTGGTAGTTTGGTAATGGTGCTGAAGGAATAAAGAGGTTTCTGCTCTATGGCCCTGTGGGGGGAAAACAGTAAACTTTCAACAGTCTGCTACTGTACCTACAGTCGACCATAGAACTCAAGAGTAGTCAGTGTAGAGCTTGAAAAGCACTTCATGGTCTGCTTCATAATGTCCCAGTACATTTTGAAATCATCCCTCAATGAACCACAGCTCCCCATATTAGCAGCATCCATGCACCCCTATGAGTATGACGCACCATGCTTGACTGTTAGCCAGGAATGGGTACTGAAAATGGTATTATTTTGCACCGACCAAATCCCACCGGTTCTAGCAGGCACCTATTCACATAAAATCCAACGGTGCCATGTTTTGGTACCTGGGTTGCACGTGACGTCACACCCGGTTGCCAACTCAGCCGGTTCTTCGCACTTTGACACTTGGCGATCACGCCAGCAGCACTGAGAGCGGATAAAGCCAAACTACCTCTAGGTAATGTTGCAATTGTCAATGCCAACTAACAACGTAGTAAAGCTCCACCTTTCCAAAAATGTGATAGCTTGATGCTAATATACATTGACTTTGCTATTGACATGCTGCTGATTAGCATTAGTGATTTTACATGACGGTTTCAACACCTACTAATTTGTTAATGAAAACTACAACTTAAAATGCACTTGTCAAACAAACAGCTGGTGTGTAATAAGGCAAAAGTACTGTTAAGTACCAGTATCGATTCCCAGGTACCGGGAATTGGTACCGTATCGGTTCAAATGTGAACGGTACCCATCCCTAGACACAACAAAAGTGTGTTCAGTGATTTTCAGTAATACTGTGATACAAGTTGTACACTGACTACTCTAAAGTATATCCAAGTTTACGTTCTGTAGTAGGGCTGTGTTTGAGGGCCACCTCCTATACCTCGTTATGGCTGCCCTCAGAGGGCCGCATGTAACCGAGAATAATATATGAATATAAATGTACAATTGTCCCAGACATAAATTGCTTTTAAATCATAAGCCAAGCAGATATTTACGTATTTATTTTTATTTCCATCCATCAATCCCCTCTTGGGGTCGCGGGGGGTCGCTGGAAAAGTCGCCACCTCATCGCAGGGCCAGCATAGATAGACAAGCATTCACACTCACATTCACACACTAGGGACAATTTAGTGTTACCAATCAACCTATCCCCTTTCAAAAATGTATTTTTACATAAATTATAAAATAGCTGTTGAATTATTAGATAATATTGAAATTTAAAAGACATGCAGTATATACATTTTTTCTGTCAAAATTCAAAAGAACAAATACATTTAGTAAGAAAGATAAAGTAGTTTTAAAGAGGGACTTATCGCAGGTATTTGTAATGATAATTGAATATAAATGTATAATCGCCTGATATTATTACACAAATGCCTATGCATTAGATTTTTTTTCTTACATACAATTTGATGGATAACTTGCTTTTAAATCATGAGTCAAACAGATAATGAATATTTTTTATTTTAAATGTTTGAAATATATGATAACATAATATTTGTTTCAATATTATTTCGAAGATATGCAATTGCATGCATTTTTTTCTGTCAAAATGGAATCAACAAATACATTTAGTAAGAAAGATAAAGGGTTATGGTACTTTATTGACGCAAATGATTTCCAGGCTTTCGCAGGCCATATGCTGTACTCTAATTTGGCCTTGAGTTTGAGATGCAATTTATAATATTTTGTAGAGTCTCCAACTAAGTTGTAACAGTACATACTGTGGCCGAAGTTCCTTCAAGTTCCTCTCCTCCTTGGACTTCCCCAAGCTGGGTTTCTTTGAGTGTGAGGCAGCAGTGTCCGATGCATCGGAATCATCCCAGCTATCCAAGGTCTTCGCCTCCGTCTGGCCCCAGCGCCGTCTGCCGCCCTTCATCATCCCTGTTCCACCAACGCTCTCATTTAACACTGATGTGACCTTCTGAGAACAGAAATCTAAGCTGATGACATTTGCCGAAATAATCTCACAACATCTACTTTGACTCACAACACAGCTGAGGCCTCCTTGTTTACTCTCAGCTTGAGGCACTGTGATCTGCTTAAGAGGTTGAGGCTGCTGGAGGCTTCTTGGGGAGGATTTGGAGGCTCTGTTATCAGGAGAGTGATCCACCTTAGGTTCTGAGACTTGCTTTTGGATTATCTGTCTGGGCTGGACCTTCTTGGCCTCTTGGCTGTGAGGACGAGGCCCTAAGATCTGCCCAACCTGGAAGTATGGGTAGCGCAGCGCCTATGGAGGAAAGAATACTGAGCATAGAAAAAACTGATAAAAAGTGAGAGATTAGTGTCTTTACCTGTACGGCGGTAGGTCTTTTTTTGGGGTCCCACTGCAGAAGGTCCTTCATTAGAGTAATCGCCTCACTGCTGGCATTGGGAATGAGTGTCTTTAGGGGCGTCGGCACACACTGAGGGAAGCGAAAGTTCATGGCGGAAGCCAGGTGGTAGCCCTCTGACCAGTCCAGCTATTGGAAATGACAATAACATGATTACAATCCGACACACTCTGTTCAGTGTCATGGCATGGACTGGAGCCTATCCCAGCAGCACTTAGTGAATGAGCGAAAAGGTAAGCCATGTGAACCAAGTACTAATATTCCAGCTTTCTATAACATTTATTTTTAAGAAAGCACCAAATTAATGTATTTAATCCAATATAAGATGGCCATGAATATAACTAATATTTTAAATAGTAAAGCACAAATTACATTTATTTGCTGCTTTGTAGTTGTTTAATGATTCTGATTTATTGATCACCATTACATTAAAATTAGCATCACAACTAGGGATGGGAATCTTCCAACGACTCACGATTCAATTTCGATTTGTGGGGTCACGATTCGATTCAGATTCGATTTTAGATTTAACATGATTCTCGATTCAAATGGATTCTCGCAAAATGATATTTGGTACTAACATTATAATAATGTCTTATCAAAACAGGATACAGGTTACAAAAGTTGCTCCTGGCTGCTGACATATGACATTTTTTAAATGTATTCTTAGAAGAAAAAAATATATATATATATACATATTTTTACTTTTTATTTTTTTTGTATCCATTTTTGAAAACTATGAATTGATTTAGCCTCAGAATAAACAATAATTGTGATTTGAATGCCAATATATTATTTTTTTGAGCACCCCTAATTATAACTCTTCTGTTTGTTAACATGCCCAATCACTTTTTTTTATAGCTGGTGTGCGTGAGTGACAAGAAGAAATGCTCTGACTTGCTTGGGATCGAATCGACCAAATATAAGAATATATACAATACAATTCATTATATAAAATAGATATATAGTATTGCTGTCAAATTATTGTTTTTTAAAATCCGATGAATCACACTTTTGATTTTAGATTAATGGTGATTAATCACAGGTTATTACTTGCTTGTATGATTTAAATTGACTTCAAAAACACCCCAATATTTGGACTCTCATGCAGTTTTATTGTCTGAATTTTATCCAGGAAGACATTTTAAATGAATTACTTGAATGTACAGTATGTCATTTATCTGTTCAAAACTTGGTAACAGTTTTAAGGTTAAGGTAATGGAACAGTCAAAATAAATTGCGTGACTAGTGCAATAATTCTTTGTGATGAATCAATTGACTAAACTCAATATTTTTTAAGTATTTTTATTAATACAAATATATATAATATGATTTTCCTCACCTTCTTGACAGTGCCTAGGACTTGGCAGATCTTAAAGATCTCATCCACTTCACTGTTTCCTGGGAAAAGAGGTCTGAGCGTGTAGAGTTCAGCCATGATGCATCCCACAGCCCACAGGTCTATAGGAGAACTGTAAGTGGACGACCTGAGCAGAACTTCAGGTGCACGGTACCTATGCATAGGCAGAGTAGTTAGTAAAATAAACAAGAAAGCATTAGGTCAAAAACAGTGATGTGTTCATCACCATCTTGTCGAAACGTAGTCAGTGTAAGGAGGTTTGGAGCGGATCTCCCGGGCCAGTCCAAAATCTGCTATCTTGACCAGTTCTGGGCCCATGCACAGGAGATTTTCTGGCTTCATGTCTCGGTGGAAGAAACCTGTAAATGAGACCTTGGTGAGATGGCTTAATACAAACCCCGTTTCCATATGAGTTGGGAAATTGTGTTAGATGTAAATATAAACGGAATACAATGATTTGCAAATCCTTTTCAACCCATATTCAATTGAATGCACTACAAAGACAATATATTTGATGTTCAAACTCATAAACTTTATTTTTTTTTGCAAATAATAATTAACTTAGAATTTCATGGCTGCAACACGTGCCAAAGTAGTTGGGAAAGGGCATGTTCACCACTGTGTTACATGGCCTTTCCTTTAAACAACACTCAGTAAACGTTTGGGAACTGAGGAGACACATTTTTTAAGCTTCTCAGGTGGAATTCTTTCCCATTCTTGCTTGACGTACAGCTTAAGTTGTTCAACAGTCCGGGGGTCTCCGTTGTGGTATTTTAGGCTTCATAATGCGCCACACATTTTCAATGGGAGACAGGTCTGGACTACAGGCAGGCCAGTCTAGTACCCGCACTCTTTTACTATGAAGCCACGTTTATGTAACACGTGGTTTGGCATTGTCTTGCTGAAATAAGCAGGGGCGTCCATGGTAACGTTGCTTGGATGGCAACATATGTTGCTCCAAAACCTGTATGTACCTTTCAGCATTAATGGCGCCTTCACAGATGTGTAAGTTACCCATGTCTTGGGCACTAATGCAACCCCATACCATCACAGATGCTGGCTTTTCAACTTTGGGCCTATAACAATCCGTATGGTTCTTTTCCTCTTTGGTCCAGAGGACACGACGTCCACAGTTTCCAAAAACAATTTGAAATGTGGACTCTTCAGACCACAGAACACTTTTCCACTTTGTATCAGTCCATCTTAGATGATCTCAGGCCCAGCGAAACCGACGACGTTTGTGGGTGTTGTTGATAAACGGTTTTCGCCTTGCATAGGAGAGTTTTAACTTGCACTTACAGATGTAACGACGAACTGTAGTTACTGACAGTGGGTTTCTGAAGTGTTCCTGAGCCCATGTGGTGATATCCTTTACACACCGATGTCGCTTGTTGATGCAGTACAGCCTGAGGGATCGAAGGTCACGGGCTTAGCTGCTTACGTGTAGTGATTTCTCCAGATTCTCTGAACCCTTTGATGATATTACGGACCGTAGATGGTGAAATCCCTAAATTCCTTGCAATAGCTGGTTGAGAAAGGTTTTTCTTAAACTGTTCAACAATTTGCTCACGCATTTGTTGACAAAGTGGTGACCCTCGCCCCATCCTTGTTTGTGAATGACTGAGCATTTCATGGAATCTACTTTTATACCCAATCATGGCACCCACCTGTTACCAATTTGCCTGTTCACCTGTGGGATGTTCCAAATAAGTGTTTGATGAGCATTCCTCAACTTTATCAGTATTTATTGCCACCTTTACCAACTTCTTTGTCACGTGTTGCTGGCATCAAATTCTAAAGTTAATGACTATTTGCAAAAAAAAAAATGTTTATCAGTTTGAACATCAAATATGTGGTCTTTGTAGCATATTCAACTGAATATGGGTTGAAAAGGATTTGCAAATCATTGTATTCCGTTTATATTTACATCTAACACAATTTCCCAACTCATATGGAAACGGGGTTTGTATATATAACTATGTATATATACTGCAGTGGTACCTCAACTTAAGAGTGCCCCAATTAAAGAATGGTTTAAGATAACAACTGTCTCTCGGCTAATTGTTTTGCTTTAAGTTGCAAGCAAACATTTTAGGTAGAAGCATCATTGCCATTAGTTGGTGTAGCGAACGGTACAGTGAACCCCGTAGGATCCGCCCAAAACATCTGGTCTTTTTTGCTAGCAGTAGTTTATCGCTAGAGATTGACATAACTTTTGTTTTTCCCAAGAATGGGAAAGAAAAAAGTGAGTGTAAAGGACAGTGCTGAGAAGAAACCGTCAATGATATTCATTAAATTAAATAAAGAAATCATCAAAAACATGACAACGAGTGTAGAAAACTTGGTGAAGCAGTTGGAGCATATCTGTGCTAGTCTGCACCTGCACACTGAAGCAGAATGAGTCATTAACGCCAGCCAAGGATGTTAAAATAGCTAAACAGTGGATATTCATCAATGAAAATATGGAGAAGCTGCTGATAGTGTGTTTGATGGAGAAGCAGCTGGTCGCAGATCCTGTGGAAGTCCACTCTCCAAGGTAAATACTGTACATTATTACTTCATAAAACTACTGTAGTTGTTAGTAGTACATTCTATAGTTCTATTGTTCTATTCAATGTTTATGATCAGAAAGGTTTTTTTCTTTTTAAAAGGCATGTTGCATGTTAAAATTGTGCTACTTTGAGTGGGCCAACCACCATTTATATTGATTTGAATGAATTTTAATGGACAACGTTGGTTTGAAATATAAGTGTTTAAAGTTAAGAACTCCGTCACAGAACCAATTAAAGCTCATAAGATAAGGTACGACTGTATCTCTGTTATGCAAAACACAAATGTCCACCCGAGGGGATGCTGGCTGTAGGGGAGGATATAGAATAAAACAGCCAAAACATGCTACTTTGGAAACAGGAAGCGGCGACTGAGTGAGACTACTTACCATGCTTGTGTACAAAAGCCAAGGCAGAAATCACTTGAAACATGATGTTCCTAATTTCGTTCTCTGAGAACATCTTATTCTCTCTACCAGAAAAGAAAGAAGAAGAAAAGAAGGATAATAGGGGAAATTTAGCACAAAAAAAAGGCACATGCGAAGTAGAGTAGATGTGTGAAAACCAATAAAATAAGCATCCAACTAAGAGTTTATTCTCTACTGTATAGAAATAGGCAAGAGAGTTAGGTCAATTAGAGCGGCGACAGAGGCTCCACAAACTACAAGATTTCACCAAGGCATCTCAAATTTAACCAAGAAGCTTCATATTATGAGAGGACATCTCATATTTAACCAAACATCGTTCAGACTCTGTGATTAAATCTCAAATTTAACAAGCAACTTCATATTATGAGAGGAAATCTCAAATTTAACCAAGAAGCTTTGTATTATGAGAGGAATCCTCAAATTTAACCAATAAGCTTCATTTTATGAGAGGAAACCTCAAATTTAACCAAGAAGCTTCATACTATGAGAGGAAACCTCAAATTTACTTAAAAAGTTTAATTTTATGAGAGGAAATCTAAAATTTACCCAAGAAGTTTCATATTATGAGAGGGTATCTCAAATTTAACCAAGAATCTTCATATTATGAGAGGAAACCTCAAACTTTACCAAGAAGTGCCATATTATAAGAGGAATTCTGAAATTTACATAAGAAGCTTCATATTATGAGAGGAAATCTTGCAGTGTGAAGCCACTCTTAAAGGGACACCTACCATGTTTGTGAATAAAGGACAGGCCTTGTAATATCTGATAGCTTATGTTTCTTATCACTGACTCAGGGATTAATTTCATTCTGCGAACATAAAATTCATACAATATTCATAAACCAAGCTACAGTGTCAAAGGCCATAACAGGTGCGGCATTTTAATTTGGTAATGGTACCGTCAACTGTGGTAAAATTACAGTTTCTTACCTGTCCTTCATGAGCTGATAGAGGTTCTCCTTCATGTATTCAAAAACAAAGTACAGGTGATCGTTTTCTCTGATAACTTCCTTCAGTTTGACAACATTTGCATGGTTCAGCTTCTTCAGCGACTGGGACATGTAAAAAATGAAATATTGTAACTTGTGATAGCTTTTTACTCTTTTCTGCCAAACAACTTCCTTACCTTCACCTCTCTTAGGTTCATGCATTCTTCCCACGAATAGAATTTCCTTTTCATTCTGTGGAAGAAAGTGAAAAACTGGCGTTAATTTGTATGACAAAGTCAGCAAAAAATCTTGGAACAAAGCATCTAGTAGTAGTTTTGTTGTTTGCATTGGTTAGGGTTAGAACAGAGGAGGTGATTTGAATATTTTACATTACTTCACTTCTCCACACGATAATAAACACAGATTAAATGGTATCCAACAGTGCTACCAAATATTAAACATGACATATATGTTTTTTCTACTTCTGCATTTACACTACAATCCCACCTGTTAACACAATAGTCAAAGGAATATTAGATCTCCTTATGGAATTATGAATGTGTTAAAAATGTGTTGATATATTTTCCTCCTGCCAGTTTTGGGACTCCCTTTCCATGATGTAAGCAACCTGACACACCCCGCTCCTACTTTCACTCCCTTTCACCACGCCACACGTATTGTCTTACATGGTAACCAAACAATCAAGCAAGCAGTGGACATGTCATCGGGTATCTCATGTATTATTGAACCCCGCTGAAACAAAGACATAGAAGCCGTTTATTATTATTTCTGTTACCCTTGGCGATGGGGTGAAATAAGTTGAGAGAAAGCTATCAAAACTATTATCCTCTGAAGGCGTGTTTGATACTGTACGGCCCGGTCAACTCGTGAATAACCTTTCATTTATACATAATACAATATTTATAGAATAATATCTTTACAAAAAAGTTGCAGTACAACTAGGGGACTCTAACAGACTTAAAGGAACTGTTTGTTTCAATGTGTTGTAGGCATTATATTTTCTGGTTTTGAGCGCATAAAGCTATACGCCCCACGTAATACACACGCATTAGCTTTGTTTGTAATTGCTTGGTTGAGTATGGCTTGCTTAGAATGTATGGTACGGTTAAATACGCTGTTGTTAGTGTTTTGTTTATATTTCCATTTTATTTTCAAACTTCCTAAAGATTTCGTACTTGTACTTGAATTTCTGAGAAATGTATGAAAATATATTTGGTATATAAAAATTACAAAAAGAGAGAGAACATGCATTGGTATTATTCACCGCCTTTGCCATGAAGCTCAAAATTGAGCTCAGGTGCATTCAGTTTCCACTGAGGATTCTTGAGACGTTTCTACCGCTTCATTAGAGAGTGCATCTGTTATAAATTCAGTTGATTGGACATGATTTGGAAAGGCACACACCTGACCATAAGATCCCACAGTGCATGTCAGAAAGAATATTGAGAGTATTGAGCAAAAACTGGGAATACATGCATGTTTGGGTGTAGCACTTTAAATACTTTTCAGAAGCACTGTGAACTAAAATACTTTGCCTTAAAATGGTTGACAAAGCCTAGGTTTATTTTTCTTTAATCAATATTAATCAATATTTACTATTCTTTATTTTTGGTTTGCATTTTCTTTGTATTTCCAATCAACCCTCTGGAGCATATGCAGTTATGTGCCGGCAGGACAAAAAAGTCTATAGGAGTTACAAGTTTTTGGATTCATATTTTTTTTCTAATTTTTTTGCTCAAATCTCTCAATCAACTTCAGTTCTAAATAAAAAATAGCCAACTAATATGTCATATTCTTTTAGTTTTTTGTTTTTTTACATTTGAATCCCCATTTAAGCTAATTGTGTGTGACTGTTTCAAGGTACTGTGATGAGGTGGCGACTTGTCCAGGGTGTACCCCGCCTCCCGCCCGATTGTAGCTGAGATAGGCTCCAGGGCCCCCCGCGACCCCGAAGGGAATAAGCTGTAGAAAAGGGATGGATGTTTCAAGGTATTTGTCGCCTTTCACACCCTCCAGTTTTCATCCAATCGGAACTGTTCAAGTATCAAAACATTTGGCTGGGCCAGGACTCAATGGCAACCTTATTTTGCTCTTCCCAAATATCCCAGATTACCAGGAATTCCTGGTTTTACGGGACAATTTTTTTGAAAATGAATGGGCCACTTTTCAAACTTACACAATTCCAACATTTCTCATCTGATTCATACCTTTCCACCATCCATACACGGCATCCATTCTGGACATTCAAGCCAACATGTTTGCTGGTTAAGAACATTCCCTGATTACCAGGAATTTCCACTATTAAAGGGAATCATTTGGCGATGTAACCCCTATTCTGACCCTTGATGCTGAGTGCCAAGTAGGGAGGCAATGGGTCTCCATTTTTACAGTCTTTGGTATGACTCGGCCGACGTTTGAACTCACGGCCTTCCAGTCTCAGGGCGGACACTCCAACCGCAAGGCCACGGAGCAGGTTTATTATTATATATATATATATATATATATATATATATATATATATATATATATACATATATATATATATATATATATATATATATATTTTATACAACTATTTTCACCCTTTTTTCTTTTGACGACTTCTCGCACATTTTTCATCCGATTCCCAGAGCGTTCCTCTTAACCAGGACATTCAAGCCATCTATTTTTTTTTTCGTCACCAAAATTCTTGCTTTTCCTGGTATTTCCATTTTTCTGTTCCGTTTCAAATAACTATCATGATAACTAGAATTGTTGCTGCATAACCATCACACAAAATATGAATTTAATGGTTAGCTCACACGTTAGGACTGACTGGCAGACGTCTACAGTTATGCTGTTTCCGTGGCAACCATACAGTAGAGAAAGTAGAGGGAGATATGGCAGGAACAGGAAGTTGGATACAATAAGGAAATCAGTCTGAAAAGGCTTGTTTAAACATACATTTTGCTTTTGATTCATTTCTACAAGCTTTTTTTTACCAGAGTGCCATCTGCTGGATGATGAGCGAACGCTAACAGTCTTATAAAATGATCAACATCCTCACCGTTTAATAGCCACCAGTTCTCCAGACTCGTTGCTTCTCCCCATCAGCACACTGCCGTAGGTGCCGTCACCCAGCTGCTTCAGCGTGGTGTAGCGGTTCATCATGGCTCACGAGGCTTTCCTCAGCTTCATCGACTTGGCAAAATAGTTTCAAGTCATCTGTAAGGGTTTTGTTTTTTACTGTGGCAAAACTTTAAAATTCATCTTGCAAGGAAGGAGGTGTCACTGTTGAAAGGGCTGGAGTGGGTCATCGTTGGTTAGCAGTCCGCCATAGCGAACCTGCTGGAAAGAAATGTGTTAATCAGCAACAGGTTGATAAAAAAAAAAAAGCATGATAAATCACACAGCCTGCTCGGTGTCACACCAGGACACGTCAACATGCACACCCAAGGGAGATGACATAGTCAGCTCTCAGCAGATTGGGCCAACAGAGATGTAAATAGGATGTTACATAATTGCCATGCTTACTGTTGTTCACTATGGCAAGCGGATTAGAGTGACAACACTGATCACATTGTTTAACGTTCACACAAACAACTATCAAGACGCTCTTTTTTTAAAGATTGACACTGGTATTAATTTATGACGAAAAAATAAAAACTTACAAAAAAAATGTATCTGACAGTATGATGAGAAAAAATTTAAAGTCCATTCATCCATCCATTTTTAACCGCTTGTCCCTCTCGGGGTGGCGGGTTGTTTGGCGCTTATCCCAGCTGCATTCAGGCGGAAGGCGGCGTACACCCTGGACAAGTTGCCACCTCATCGCAGGGCCAACACAGATAGACAGACAACATTCACACTCACTTTCACACACTAGGGCCAATTTAGTGTTGCCAATCAACCTATCCCCAGGTGCATGTCTTTGGAGGTGGGAAGAAGCCGGAGTACCCGGAGGGAACCCACGCAGTCACGGGGAACATGCAAACTCCACACAGAAAGACCCTGATCCCAGGAATTGAACCCAGGACCTCCTTATTGTGAGGCCCAGGCACTCCAAACTTGTGATTTACACAAGTATGGCATTCCTCAAGGCAGCCCTTTAAGTCCTAACTTTTTGGCAGTAACCCTTTTTTTTTTTGCAATGTGATTTATGTAACAAAGGTGCCAGAACAGGGTGGAGTGCCATCTCCGGGTTGGGGAGGAGACCCTGCCCCAAGTGGAGGAGTTCAAGTACCTAGGAGTCTTGTTCACGAGTGAGGGAAGAGTGGATCGTGAGATCGACAGGCGGATCGGTGCGGCATCTTCAGTAATGCGGACGCTGTATAGAGCCGTTGTGGTGAAGAAGGAGCTGAGCAGGAAGGCAAAGGTCTCAATTTACCGGTCGATCTACGTTCCCATCCTCACCTATGGTCATGAGCTTTGGGTTATGACCGAAAGGACAAGATCACGGGTACAGGCGGCCGATATGAGTTTCCTCCGCCGGGTGGCGGGGCTCTCCCTTAGAGATAGGGTGAGAAGCTCTGCCATCCGGGGGGAGCTCAAAGTAAAGCCACTGCTCCGCCACATCGAGAGGAGCCAGATGAGGTGGTTCGGGCATCTGGTCAGGATGCCACCCGAACGCCTCCCTACGGAGGTGTTTAGGGCACGTCCAACCGGTAGGAGGCCAGGGGGAAGACCCAGGACACGTTGGGAAGACTATGTCTCCCGGCTGGCCTGGGAACGCCTCGGGATCCCCCGGGAGGAGCTGGACGAAGTGGCTCGGGAGAAGAAAGTCTGGGCTTCCCTGCTTAGGCTGCTGCCCCCGCGACCCGACCTAGGATAAGCGGAAGAAGATGGATGGATGGATGGAAGGTGCTGCTGTAGCGTTTTTACTTCAGATGCAGTCAGTAGTCATTTGTTTAACTTCTTTAGTTACACTAGTGGTGTTCTTCAAGGTTCTAGGTCCTCTCTTTTCATTCAACTAGTAGGCCGCGGGTTCAGTTCAAAAATCTTGCCAGAGGATCGACTTAAATTTTTGCAGCAGATTATTAAAACACTAGAGTGCTGTGTCATAGAAATGATCTTTAACTAGCCTTTTTGCAGAAAGTCCTTAAAAACAGCACAGCACTCTAGTAACTCTGACACAATAATAGACCAAAATCAAATGTCTAGTGTAGAGGATGCTGGTTTTAGATTGATAGAGAAGGCAAATTAGGTTCCTCAGTCCTTAGCTTTCTGGAAATGTGGCCCCAAAAACTATAATATCCTTGGTCTTTAAAGGGAAACTGCATTTAAAAAAAAAAAATTCTCAATCATTATGAGAGATAAGAACACACGTCTTTTTTTTATTAGGATTTTAAAGATGATAGAGATAGGCTCAAGCACCCCCCGCGACCCCGTAAGGGACAAGCAGTAAAAAATGGATGGATGGAAAAAAATGCTTGGACGATGCGGCTAATGGGAGTCACTGTTGTAGCCTTCAAAGCCCTTTAAAACTTCAAAACCCTCCATCAATGTTTTATATACACACTGCAAGTCTAGATATAATGTCATAACAGACACGTTCATAACATTATGTAATATGTTCAATATTTACTGTGTTTTGGTCATTTTAATCATTGCCAGAACTAATTCCTAGGCGCATTGATTTCCGTTTCCATAGCAACACACTTCCGATTTCTGGCAACAACTTTGGGTTCCTACTTCCGGACACTAAGGCGTTTGTGTCTTCTAATCATGGCAGACTTGGTAATAGACAACGAAGACGACTATTTTTGGACAAATGAAGATTCACAACCTTATCTTTTTGAAGCTGAATTAATGGTGGACAAACTACTGCTTATAGAAGTCAGCACGAAGAAGAGGATGAAACGTCCCCGGCCAGCTGGACCAAACGCACAACTGTCCATCGAGTGAGTCACATTTTAACATTGGCCATGATACACGCAGCACGTCATTACAACTACAATATATATGCTGTCTGGCTAGCTGTGTACAAACAAAACATGAAAAGTGGGCTAATGCGTCACAGATACTGTAATATTATTGTTCATGTTTTTCAGTCAGTACAGATTGTTGTCCTATTGCAGTGTTGTGCATTACTCACTCAAACGTGTTTTGTGTTGTTGTAGAAACTAGCTTTTTTCTTTCCGTAGTTAGCTTTTACTGTTATTACCAAGGCACGTCGATGTGTTACTATAGAAAAATAGTTCCTTAATGTTCCCTCTTAAAATAATAATGTTGCTACAGCTTGGTTTTTTTTACAGATTACAGAACGTAAATGAAGTATTGTTGACATTTTTTAAATGCATTTTTAAAGTGATTTAGAGGTAGAATTGATTGCCCCTATTAGCTGCATTGCGAGCTACCTAGAACGAGACGATTTTTACATGTTACAATGCAAAAATATATAAAAAAAAACTTTTGTCTTCTTGTCTCTCATAATGATTGCGAACGATAGGCAAAATAAAAACAAAAAAAGTGCAGTCCCCCTTTAAAGTGATTAAATATTTGTTTAGAAATTGTTCAGTTCGGTTTGTTTTTTTTCTTTAGGAACAAAACTTGCATTGTAAATAGTTAAATGTAACTTGTGAGTCTTGCAGGGTAGGTTTATGCTCGGAATACTGTTTATTATCGTAAAAATTGCAACTTTATGACAAACTCTAACATGCACTGAACCACAGTTCGAACACTTGACTTTCTTATCCACCAACTGTTCATACTTAAAGGTGCCATATGTAGAAATGTGGCCAGAAATGGTACTGCCGTGGTAGCCGTGCTAATGTTGGAACGCATTTCCTCAGCATTTCTGCAAATTGAGAACGAAATACCCATACACACATAGGTTGTTCTTGTTGAAAATATACTATTCCCTGTCAGTTGGATGACACATCGACATACAGGCTAACGGGCATATATTTCCCCCGTTAGCCATGTCATTGATCGGGCTAGCATGCTCAGCATTCGTTGCACGAACATACTAGCTTTGTTAGACAAGATCATCGACTGTATTGGACAATATAGTTTACATACGAAATGTCAATTTCCATTTATTACAAGTAATAAGAAAACCTATATGTCTGACTTACCCATCAAGAAGGAAATTAGCAATCGTCTACATCTTTCAAAGGCATCCCCGATACAAATCCTCGTTTTGTTCCTGGCTTTGTCATGAGTAAGTTTAGAATCATAACGACGCCTTTTGGAATTACTAAGGTCTGACATGTTTAGTAACTTTACCAGTGGCAGTAGCTCGACGAAGATGACGGTGCGTAACTGGCAACCTGGATGTGACACACTCACAGACTTTTTAATTGGTCAAACGGTGGAGGGCGGGGCATCGAAATGAAAACAATAACAATATTTCGGGGCTGTATATCTAATTTTGAAATGAGCATATCCCGGCTGAACTACTGTTATCAGTTATGAAGGTATTCAGAAAGAACATGACTTGTTAATGCCTTTTGACATATCATAACGATGACTTTACAATAAATTATTACATATGGCACCTTTTAATGTTTGTCCCTTTGATTACTGTGCAATATGTGTTTATAGCGCTGAGTATCATCATAACCCCCATATCCAATATCTACTCACCATTACTGTAAAACCCCTTCAATATGTGCAATATCTACATTTATTACTGAATGTGCAATAACCCACACATACTTTTTCACACATGTTTATAGTTATAACAGTGGCAGGCCGTGCGTTTCCTACCTAGGCCTTCAGTGATCTCCAACTTCAATGATTACCTCTCAAAATACCATAATTGATGTCACCACGTGATCATTGCTGGAGAAATACTATACAGGAACACATTTACACCCTACTGTGCATTGAATCACATCAACAGTGTACAAAACAGGTTATTTTCTGGCGCATTTAAAAATCAATTAAAACGCATCAGCAATTAACACATTAACGTAAATTTCTCTGCTTGGCTTATGCAACTTCCGGTCAATAAAGTTTGATTCAAAGTACACACTTCTCAAAGATATAGTAACTGCCCTGACCACATGATGACGACAAATACACATGTAACAATGTTAATTAAATGACAAGCATGACACACTTTAACAACAACAGTTTATCACTTTTAGTTGTAACAGAACAGCTTACTGTCAACAACTTGTGATCTGATTGGCTATCACCACTGTCTCTCAACTGTATGAGTTCTCAAATTCATCCGCTCACGGTGCCGATGAGTATCCAATCACAGGACACGTAAATGTCACGATTAACTAAAAGGCCTTACTGACAACAATTCGTGATCTGATTGGCTATCGCAACTGTCTATCAACTGTATGTCCCTGTTCGCTTACAGTGCACGGACGCCTGCATTGTTGATTCTGAAAGCCCCGGGCAGATTTGGTACAGCATGGCAACATAAGCAAGCTGAATTCTGATTGGATACAAACTAAAACTAAAAACAACGTAGCACTGGAACGAGCATAATATGACATGAAGAGAATATGAATGATTTGAGATATTTAGGGAAAGTAAATTACAAAAATGTCTTTTATCTTTAATTATGATCAGGATTTCTGGTTATATTAGGCCAGCAGAGAAGGCCTTGCTGGCCCTGACAGCACACCACTGGTATAGTGACAATAAAATGAATTTTATTCTATTCTTTTTTTTTTTCAATCTTGAGTAAGACTTTTTATACAAAGTCTTTAGTCTTGGAGTATGATTATTTTGACTTCAGTTTTTCAATTAATATTTTTTTGCAATTTTCTAAAGCAGTGGTTCTTAACCTGGGTTTGATCGAACCCTACGGACACACCCGACTCATCGTGTAAATAAAAACTTCTCCCTATCGGTGTATTACGGATACGGCAACAGCAGACGTCACACTGATTTGCAGGTGTGTAATTTGTTGTGAGTTTATGCACTGTGTTGGTTTTGTTCTTTGAGCAAGGTGATGTTCATGCACGGTTCATTTTGTGCACCAGTAAAAAAAACGTGGTAACACTTTAGTATGGGGAACATATTCACCATTAATTAGTTGCTTATTAACATGCAAATTAGTAACATATTGGCTCTTAACTAGTCATTATTAAGTACTTATTAATGCTTTATTCGGCATGGCCTTATTATAACCCTAACCCTCTAACCCAGTGTTTTTCAACCTTTTCTGAGCCAAGGCACATTTTTTTCATCGAAAGAATCCCGAGGCACACCGTGAGCAGAAAACATAGAAAAATTAAACTCAGCAGCCAATATTAACAATAAAAGGTCGTTCTCGCAATTGTTGGATATGAATTTAAACCATAACCAAGCAAGCATCACTATAGCTCTTGTCTCAAAGTAGGTGTACTGTCACGACCTGTCACATCACGCCGTGACTTATTTGGAGTTTTTTGCTGTTTTCCTGTGTGTAGTGTTTTAGTTATTGTCTTGCGCTCCTATTTTGGTGTTGATTGTCATGTACGGATGTAATTTGTGGACGCCGTCTGCTCCACACGCTGTAAGTCTTTGCTGTCGTCCACCATTCTGTTTTTGTTTACTTTGCAGCGAATTCAGTTTTAGCTTCGTTTTGCATAGCCATCCCTCAGCTTCAATGCCTTTTCTTAGCGGCACTCGCCTCTTGTTTATTTTTGGTTTAAGCATTAGATACCTTTTTACCTACACGCTGCCTCCCGCTTATTGTGATCAGGACGAACCGTGTTCCCGACATCTACAAAGCAATTATCTACCTGCTGCCACCTACTGATATGCCGAGCTCCAGACAGTACAAACACTCAACAACGGGCACGTTATTTGCGGATTATAATTACTGGTTTGCATAAAATATTTTTAACCCAATTAGGTGAAATTACGTAATGTCCCACGGCACACCAAACAAAATCTCATGGTACAGTAGTGTGCCGCGGCACAGTGGTTGAAAAACACTGCTCTAACCCTGGCCCTAACCCTCTAATCCTAACCCTAACCAAATAACTCTAAATTAAGTTTTTGTTGCTTAGAATATGTTCCCCTAGTGTCCAAAAAACTCTAAATTAAGTCTTTGTTACTTAGAATATGTTCCCCATACTAAAGTGTTACCAAAAACATATAACTTTGTCTTGAATTTGAAAAAAAAAAAAAAAACATTTTATTTTTCACTAAAGAAGGGTTCGGTGAATGCGCATATGAAACTGGTGGGGTTCGGTACCTCCAACAAGGTTAAGAACCACTGTTCTAAAGTATTGTTTGTATTTAAACTTGCTACCATACAAGAATAAATAAATAAATAAAAGTTGAATGCAAGCTGTTTAGCTTAATGGAGTTTGACCCTTGACTCCACAGCAAAAGAGGAACGCCTATTTGCTTCAATAATAAAAAGTCCCTATAGAGTTTCACATGTGAATTTTTCAAAATGCAGCCCCTCCTTCAGCGAGCTTCTGAATGAGTAAGAAGGATTGCCAGAGGACAGCTGGCCTGCACTCCAACCTGTTGTTAGGGTGGATTTAAAGGGAATTAAAATGTGTTCACGTCATTCGGTAGCGGTCATCTATAACTGAGGTGAAATTATCCAGCTTGTTCACTTGTCGGTAAACTACACATTTCAAAATAAAGGTATGATAAATGCTGTTTCTAAGCTGATATAAAACATAGATAAGGAAAATAAATGATCCATGCTGTGGGTGACAGCTTGTGGTCATTGAAAAAGTCGAGCTCTCGCACACTCAAATATGTTCAAATCTACATCAGCAAACTTACCGTTTAGGGTGTTGTTGTCTTTATTTCCTGCTGGAGCTGCTGATAGCAGCACTCGTCAGATAGAATTCATGCAGCGTGTTAAACCTAGCTCTTACGATAAGAGCGTGTGTGTGTGTGTGTGTGTGTGTGTGTGTGTGTGTGTGTGTGTGTGTGTGTGTGTGTGTGTGTGTGTGTGTGTGTGTGTGTGTGTGTGTGTGTGTGTGTGTGTGTGTGTGTGTGTGTGTGTGTGTGTGCTCTCCATGGAAACACACGAACGCAACGCTCCCCTCTTCAGTCCGTGTGACGCGCAATGCATTGTGGGATTTGTATTTCTTTATATTACCAGGCAATCTTGGTAATAAAAAATGTCATGTTATATCATAATACTGAGCTTATAAATGTATTATTGGTTTGCTAGGGATATTCGGAACTTGCAACCGTTTTAAAATACGTCTGTTCTGTTTTGTTCCGTTTGCTTAAATTGACGGCAACTGAGAGGGTTCAACAAAATGCAAATTTAAGAGCAGAAATACCATAGAAAATAATAAGTTGACAAGTTAGTTAGTGTACTACACAACATATCAAAACAAAATATAAAATATAGCACAATAATTCAAAATGGGATTTTTTTAAGGCAGAGCAGAGTTTTACTATGGCAGAAGGGGAAAAGGGCTATAAACCAATATTGGTAATAGTAACAATTAATTGTTAAAACATTTTTTTGTCAAAACAGAACATCCGGCGTCATATTGTGAACTCCTCTGCAGTTCTAAAAACATACCGATAGAGGGTAGTGTAGTCCATCAAGCAAAAATGTAAACTGTAAACGAAAAGCAGTATAGACTTAAAATGGTAGGAAAATAAATTTACCTTCAAGGTAAAGAAGAGTTGTATCATATGTAAAAGGGATATACAACCACTATTGGGTTCTCAATATTAAATAAATACGTAATCATTAACAAAAAAGGTATCCTGTGACATCCATCCATCTATTTACTACCGGTTGTCCCTCTCAGGGTGGTGGGGGTGCTAGAGCCTATCGCATGCTTTAAAAAAATAAAAAAATAAATAAAAAAAAAAGCAAAATTTTGGATAAGAAATATTGTATAGAAATACTTTTTGTGGTAGCATTTAAAAAAAAAACATTTTTAATATACAGTATATCTTTTTTTGGTTCTTTCTGCTCCTTTTTGGACACAATGTTTATATGTAAATTGTATTTTAATATTACTATTGGGTTTTATTTTGTTCCAACAATTGACAATATTGTATTGGAGATGCTATGTATCTTTTTTTGAATTGTGTAGATGAGGAGTATTTTGGGTTTGTTGAGCCTGAAATAAATAAAAAAAAATCTAAATAAATAATATTACCAACATCTGATTTTTGTTTGTTTGCTAATCAAATTGAAGCCTTTAAATTACACTAATGACATGACAGGACACTGTTCATAAAGTGGTACGCCAACTTCGGAGTGCCCCAACTTTAGAGTGTTTTAAAAAAGAGCTGTCTTTTTGCTTTAAGTTGCAAGCAAAAATTTGAGTTAAAAGCACCCCTGCCATAAGCTGGTGTAGCAAATGTCAAAATGAGCCTGTAAGATTTGAGCAAAACTGATGAGCTTCGTGCATTGGGGTGGAGATGTAATCAAACTCTCATCAGACACATTTTACCTTTGGCCTTGTAGGTATATTTATTGTATCGACAGTAACGTAACTGTGCTGCCACGCTCCACATGGAATAACTCAAGACACCGGAACAGGTAGCATAGGTGTCAGACAACACAGAGGTAAACACTGCCCTCTAATGGACACGATGGGTAAGGGCGTACAACAGTACCACACTTAACAAAAACATTTGTTTTTACCCGCTAGCATTAGCTTAGACTAGAGCTAAAGATGGACATACTTTTGTTTTTCCAACCATAGGGAGGAGAGTGAAGGACAGTGCTGAAATAAAGAAGTGGATGATATCAATTGAATTAAAGAAAAAAATCATCAAAAACATAACAGCTTGTAGCATGCAGACTTGGCAAAGCAGTCAGAGCTTAGCACTGCTAGTCTGCGCCATACTGGAGTCATTTGTCTAGAACGCCAGCCAAGGGTGTTAAAATAATCTCTCAATGGCGATTATTTGTCCATGAAAATATGGAAAAGCTGCTGATGGTGTGTTTGACAGTGAAGCAGCTGGAAGAAGATGCAGTACAATTTCACTCTCCCAGGAAAATGTTGTTCATTAGTATTACATTACTTCATAGAACGACTGTAGTTGTTTGTCGTACATTCAATTGTATTTTTATACAATATTTCTCATCCGAGAGTTTGTTTTTCTTTTTAAAAGGCATGTTACATGCATGATGCTGTTTTGGACTATTTGCAATGCATTCAATTCATTTCAATGGGCGACATTGATCTGATATTTGAGTGTTTTGAGTTAAGACCTCCTTCCCAGAACCACTTAAGCTCATACATTGAGGTACTACTGTACCTGATTTAAAAGTAAACGTGCTGAGTAAACAATTGAGTTTGCACGCATCCATCTTCTACCGCTTGTCCCTTTCGAGGTCGCAGGGGGTGCTGGAGCCTATCCCAGCTGCATTCGGGCACCTGGACAAGTTGCCACCTCATCACAGGGCCAACACTGATAGACAAGCATTCACACGGAGAACATGCAAACTCCACACAGAAAGACACCGAGCCCGGGGATCGAACCCAGGGCCTTTGTGTTGTGAGGCACATGCACTAACCCCTGTACCATCGTACTGCCCGTGTTTGCATGTATCGATTAATGACATTGAGCATACATACACATTGAATGTATTAGAATCCTGCATGTCACTATGCATTAATGCATAGCTCAGCATTTTTCTTTGCAGATAAAGCACCCAAAGTCCACCTCACTTTTGTATGCACTGGGATTGGAAGCAGCTGGGTGGGTCAGGGGGATAATGAGTGGAATCTCGCCGTAAGAGGATTACTAATGTCGTTAACGCGCCTCTCTATGAAGGTGTGCATGTTCCAACAGAAGCACAACTCCACCGGGAGAAATTTGGACAGCGTTCTAAGATGAGTTCCGTTAGTTTACAACTCACTGGGGCAGGAGGGGCAGGTTAAAGTTTGCACATCAGCACCGTACAGCGCTTTCATGAGGGTCTTGGAGGGGTTTTGGACTTTGCGGACATGAAGACTCGACCAGCTGGGATTGGAGCTGTTAACGCCGATTGGATGGGGTCACTGCCCACCAGGCTCAGTGGCATGCCACTCAAACACCTCGCGGTTCCAGGTGAGCCCCCTTTCATTGCATCTTGGATAGATTAATGTTATTGTCGTCTCCATTTTATCCCTTTTTATGTTTTCCGTCAGGCTCCCATGACTCGTTTACCTACTGGGTGGACGTGCACGCACCTGTAGGTCCTGATCAGAAGGTCTACGTTAAGTACCTGGCCACCATGTTCAGCGTTTTAGCCAAGAAGGTGATGGTGAAGTGGTCCATGACGCAGGTACATAGAGCATGTGTTTATTCTGCCTTTACAGTTTCACTCATTATGGAATATTTTCACAGAACCTGACGTTTAAGGAGCAACTGGATGCAGGAATCCGCTACTTCGATCTCAGGGTCTCCTCCAAACCAGGCGAGCCAGGTCATGACATCTTCTTCATCCATGGTCTGTTTGGACACAAGGTGGGCTAATCATATTCCCACCTTTCATCTTTAGGGACATCACCATCACAATTGCATAATTTAAAGTAGTCAGTGTCCAGCTGGAAAATGACTCAACACACTAAATATCTGGCAATACAAGTAAACCACTAAACCACGCTTTGACCATGTGACTAAATTTGTTAAGTACTTTTACTAGCACCCATAGTGACCCTGAGCTATGGTAAGCCTTCAGTGACTGTTGAGTTCCCCAGGTAATGGTCAGAAACAATCCACACTATAAAAACATTTTTTTTTAAATCGGTAGATTTTACATTAACAAAAAAACAACCTAAAACTTTTATTGTATTTTTTTTTTATTTTTTTTTATTTTTTTTTTATACAGAGTAGCTTGCTTTCAGGAAGTTGCTCTTTGTACTGCCCATGTAAAATCTGCAATTGTTGTTTTTACAGTAGGTAATAGAAAAACAGCACCGCTTTTATTTTTACTGTATAATTGTGACTACTGAGCTGCCAAGTTTTTTTTTACGGAAAAATCTACGGTCAAAGTTTTTACCGTCATTAACTGTAAATGGAAAAACAGTGCCGCTTTTATTTTTACGCGTATATTCTGGCGGCTGACCTGCCAGTTTTTTTTTTACAGTGATTTGACATTTTCTTTTACACTGTAGCTTGCTTACAGGAAGTTGCTTTTGTGTTGTCCATGTAAAATATACAGTTGCTGTTTTTACAGTGCATTACTGTAAATGTAAAAATGGTACCACCTTTGCTGTAACGATAAATGGCTAGCGACTGAGCTGCCAGATTTTTTTTTACTGTAAAATATACAATCGTGGCTTTTACAGTGCATTACTGTAAATGGAAAAATACGACTCTTTTTACAGTGTAGCTTCCTTAGAGGAAGTTACTCTTAGTGTTGGCCATGTCAAATCTACAGTTGTTGTTTTTACAGTGCATTACTGCAAATAGGAAAACGTTACCACTTGTATTTTTACCGTAAAATTCCGGCGGCTGAGCTACCAGGGTTTTTTGGGGGGTTTTACCGTGAAATCTTTGGTCCTTGTTTTTACAGTCCTTTACTGTACCACCTACTTGTACACAGTCGCAGTGCATTACTGGAATCGGAAAAATGGTATACCACTTATTTTTTATCGTAAAATTCCGGCAACTAATCTACACCCGTTCATAGCAATGCATTACTGGTAATAGGTCTACAGTCTTTGTTTTTATTATACAATTCTGGTTGTCAGATTTTTACCGTAAACTCTGACTTTTTTACAGTGTAGCTTGCTTATAGAAAGTTGGTCTTTGTGTTGCCCAATGCGTGTTTGCTGTGCAATTGCGCAATTTTTGTGTATGTACCGTTATTATTCTTCACAGTGGAATTCATGATTGCCATAATATATTTAACTGCCAGTCGCCAAAGTGTGTCGGCCGCAATTACACTATAGGAAGTAGAGGGCCACAAAATATAGTTTGAGACCCCTGCTGTACACTGACTACAAAGTATATCAAAAGTTGTATTCCTGAATTTAGTCTTGTTATAACATGGTGACTAAAATACGAGCTCTTTTGTGAAATACTATTAATCTGGTCAAATGGTAACGCTTTGATTGCGTTAGTCTCCAGTTGATGTTACTGAGTTAAAAATGTTTTACTGTGACCAGTATTGCTTTATTGATGCATAATGATGAATTAAATGTTTAGGTGAGGGATGGCCTCATCGAAATAAACTCCTTCTTATGCCAGCACAGGAAAGAGGTGAGAGGTAGATATTTGACTTTTATATATGTTTAATGCAACACTTTAAAGATGAGTTATAGTATTACAGCGCCACCTGAAAAGGTGAACTGTTGGGTGTTTTAACACAGGTGATCTTTTTGGACTTCAACCATTATTATGCGATGGGTCTGGATCACCATGAATATCTTATTAGGACGCTTCAAGAAGTGTTTGGCAGTAAGCTTTGCAAGAACTGTGAAGTGGAGCTCATCACTTTGGACTATCTCTGGGAGAAGAAATACCAAGTAAGTCGGTTTTACAAGTAGAGTAACAAACTGTGAACAAAATGTAATGTTTATTGGGTAGCGTCATTATTTAGCATCGACATGCATGGGCAAAATCACAACTGTGTTACCCTTGTGCGTAAGGCGCAAAACGGGCTTGTTCAGTTTGAAGGTTGTCAGTGAAAATTTCACCAGGGAGTTATTTTGTTTCAAGTTTTTCTTTTTTGATAAAATTGCAGAGTTTTTGTTAAAATAGGGTACAAACATAAAGTATACACACTTCCTCATAAGGACTCTTCTGGCCCCATTGTCTCCTATTATATCTCATATTTTTCAACTGACCGTAATCCTGGTATTATTCTATGCTTTTTCCATGAAAACCAAATTAATGTAATTCTTGCAGATTGAAAAAAAAATGTGTGTGTATATATATATGTATATATATATAAATATATATATATATATATATCACTAGATGCCGCCAAAAGAACATGGGCTTATTTCTCAGAGCTTTGATGAGCGTAAATGTGTTAAACTGCCATTAAACTGCCGAAATGCAATGAAATTGATCTTGGGCAGTCATATGTAACATGGAAGATATATATATATATATATATATATATATATATATATATATATATATATATATATATATATATATATATACCCACACACATACAGTACAGGCCAAAAGTTTGGACACACCTTCTCATTCAATGCGTTTTCTTTATTTTCATGACTATTTACATTGCAGATTGTCACTGGAGGCATCAAAATGTGGAGTTATGTACTCAACAAAACACACTTGGCATTCTCTCAATGAGCTTCAAGAGGTAGTCACTTGAAATGGTTTTCCAACAGTCTTGAAGGAGTTGGCTAATTGAGAGAATGCCAAGAGTTTGCAAAGCAGTAATCAGAGCAAAGGGTGGCTACTTTAAAGAAACTAGAATATAAAACATGTTTTCAGTTATTTCACCTTTTTTGTTAAGTACATAACTCCACATGTGTTCATTTATTTGTGATGCCTTCAGTGACAATCTACAATGTAAATAGTCATGAACATTAAGAAAACGCACTGAATGAGGAGAAGGTGTGTCCAAACGTTTGGCCTGTACTGTACAAAAAATGCATATATGTATATGTGTATATAATTTCATGTGTTATGTCCCATTCTAGCTTTTTTGGTGTACTTGTCTACTGTATCAAAAATGGATGTTGTCATGAATTATTGACATATTCAAGGATGTAATTACCCAACCTCAAATACACCCCTGTCCAACCTATTTTTAGAAAAAAAATGCATATTTTGATTTTATCATTATAAGAAAAATAATGTATGTTTTAACAAAAATGTGGTAAAACATAAGAAAATAATTTTTTAAAATGTATAAAATGTTACAGCAATTAATAGAGCTGGAGTTTAAAAAAAACAACATTCAGGCATTGAAAGTAAGATATTTTCTTGCTGATTTATGACACTTTATGAGTAGGTCCCTTTTGGGTCCTAAGAGTAAGTGTGTATAGTCAATTGTACGGTTGCACAAGGGTTAACTACTGTAGTCAAGTAATTCCTGCTGCTGTGGGTCTCCTGGGCAGGAACTAGAGGAGTGTCATCCCATTAATTTCATTTAATCTTCTAACCTGTCTTGGATATTAATCCGCTCGTCATAATTTTCCGTTACTTAATTTGTTAAAGACCATCATTTATTTATCTTGATTTATGTACAGTTAAATGCTGTGTCTGCCACATACAGTATTATATATATTTTTTTCCATTCTGTGCATTTTAATAAGCTGAGGGGCAGTAATCATTCACATGTATTTCTATTTTTAGAAGCAAATTTCAGGTGCGTGAGTCATTTAGATTTGAATTCTTGTGACCCTAATCTGTGTCTGATTTAGTTGGCAAGGTCTAGGCGAGAAAGGATTTGGACAAATATCAGCAGCAGAGGGCAGCATTGCTACAAATACTGTACATGTACGGTACAGTTTAAAATTATGCAAGGAACAGTAAAATACATGACATCATGTTATCTAATACAAAGTTGCATTGATGAAATATCTAAAACCAGAGTTAAGTTTTAACATGCTCTCACCTCCCGCAGGTAATTGTTTTCTACCATCATCCATCAGCTCAGGGCGTCCCTGTGGTGTGGCCTGGCAACAAGATCCCTGCACCCTGGGCAAACACAACTGAACCCAGCAAGCTCATTCAGGTAATAATGCATTGTATGTACACACAAAAACACATTCCAAACATTTTATTTGATATAGTCACTGGGGGTGATTCACACATTTTTTTAAGAACAAAAAAGGTCAAGTTAGCTTTGTTTTGGTACAGTCGTGGTCGAAAAATTGCATACGCTTGTAAAGAACATAATGCCATGGCTGTCTTGAGTTTCCAATCATTTCTACAACTCCTATTTTTTTTGTGATAGAGTGATTGGAGCACATACTTGTTGGTCACAAAAAGCATTCATGAAGTTTGGTTCTTTTATGAATTTAATATGGGTCTACTGAAAATGTGAGAAAATCTGCTGGGTCAAAAGTATACATACAGTAATGTTAATATTTGGTTACATGTCCCTTGGCAAGTTTCACTGCAATAATGAGCTTTTGGCAGCCATCCACAAGCTTCTGGCAAGCTTCTGGTTGAATTTTTGACCACTCCTCTTGACAAAATTGGTGCAGTTCAGCTAAATTTGTTGGTTTTTTGACATGGACTTGTTTCTTCAGCATCGTCCACACATTTAAGTCAGGACTTTGGGAAGGCCATTCTAAAACCTAAATTCTAGCCTGATTTTGCCATTCCTTTACCACTTTTGACGTGTGTTTGAGGTCATTGTCCTGTTGGAACACCCAACTGCGCCCAAGACCCAACCTCCGGGCTGATGATTTTAGGTTGTCCTGAAGAATTTGGAGGTAATCCTCCTTTTTCATTGTCCCATTTACTCTCTGTAAAGCATCAGTTCTATTGGCAGCAAAACAGGCCCAGAGCATAATACTACCGCCACCATGCTTGACGGCTTGAATGGTGTTCCTGGGATTAAAGGCCTCACCTTTTTTCCACCAAACATATTGCTGGGTATTGTGGCCTAACAGCTCAATTTGTGTTTCATCTAACATCACATGGACAAAGATAAGACCTTCTGGAGGAAAGTTCTGTGGTCAGAAGATGAAACAAAAATTGAGCTGTTTGGCCACAATACCCAGCAATATTTTTGGAGGACAACTACTATATATAGAGACTTTGAGGTAGCACTTTTTTTTCCATATGAGATATGGGGACGGCATGGCGCAGTGGCAGAGTGGCCGTGCGCAACCCGAGGGTCCCTGGTTCAATCCCCACCTAGTACCAACCTCGTCATGTCCGTTGTGTCCTGAGCAAGACACTTCACCCTTGCTCCTGATGGGTGCTGGTTAGCGCCTTGCATGGCAGCTCCCTCCATCAGTGTGTGAATGTGTGTGTGAATGGGTAAATGTGGAAGTAGTGTCAAAGCGCTTTGAGTACCTTGAAGGTAGAAAAGCGCTATACAAGTACAACCCATTTATCATTTATCATTTATATCCATTATTCGCATGACAACCACAACGAAGACGGTATCCTATTAACCGTGATTAAAAATGCCACAGTATTGAAGCATTTGCAGTGTCACCACCCAACTTTACATGTCAAAGTAAAGGTAAGACATGATAACAAAGTTAAATTATCTCAGTGGCAAGTTATCTAATGAAGAATTGAGTTGGTAGAGAGTTAAATATAAACGTGTCTTCCAATCAGTAAGTTGGCGTTGAGTCAGTTCAGTGTAAACAAACAGCAACAGGCACTCCTGTCAAGAGCTTCATTCAGTGAGCATTTAACTATAGATCACTTATTCCTGCATGTGGTGAATAAACTATAATCATTGTAAATTATTATAGCCAGTGTAAAACAATAATATAACATCAGGAGCTTGTTAAATAACAACACTTTACTATGGGATCTAAATATTTGCACAGTGAATATTAACACAGCATACAGATTTTTAGAAATGAATATATAGGCATGGTTGACAGTTGATGACAATAGGACTTGGGTTTAGACTTAGACTTAGACTTAGACTTCCTTTTTATTGTCATTCAAATTTGAACTTTACAGTACAGATAAGAACGAAATTTTGTTGCATTAGCCCATGGTAGTGCAGGATAAAAGAGCAATAAAGTGCAGATATAAATAAATAGATTACTGTACAGATAAATATATTGCACTTTTGCATATGCATCCACATTTATGGATGTATGTTATATTGTCTTTATATTCCAGCGAGTTAATCCATTTTTGGTTGGCATTGAGGGGATTATTTTAATGCGTTCAAGAGTCTTACGGCCTGAGGGAAGAAGCTGTTACAGAACCTGGGGGTTCTGCTACGGAGGCTGCGGAACCTCTTTTTAGAGTCCAGCAGTGAAAACAGTCCTTGGTGAGGGTGGGAGGAGTCTCTGCAGATTTTCTGAGCCCTGGTCAGGCAGCGGCTTTTTGCGATCTCCTGGATAGGAGGAAGAGGAGTCCTGATGATCTTTTCCGCTGTCCTCACCACTCTCTCCAGAGACTTCCAGTCTGAGGCACTGCAGGCTCCAGTCCAGACAGAGATGCTGTTGGTCAGTAGGCTCTCTGTAGTGCCTCTGTAGAATGTGGTGAGAACGGGGGGAGGGAGCTGTGCTCTTTTCATCCGACGCAAAAAGTGCATGCGCTGTGTAGGGACCATGGTCATATTGTCAGTTATCTGCACCCCCAGGAACTTGGTGCTGCTTACCATCTCCACCGCTGGGCCGTTGATGAAGAGTGGAGTGTGGCTGGACTGGTGCTTCCTGAAGCCGACGATGATCTCCTTGGTCTTGTCGACGTTCAGGACCAGGTTGGTTGGTTCTGCACCAGTCAACCAGATGTTTCACCTCCTCCCTGTAGTCCATGTCGTTGTTGTCACGGATGAGACCCACTACTGTCGTGTCGTCCACATACTTCACAATGTGGTTAGTAGTGGACCTTGCGCAGCAGTCATGGGTCATCAACGTGAACAGCAGCGGACTCAGGACGCAGCCCTGGGGGAAGCCGGTGCTCAGGGAGATGGTACTGGAGGTGTTGTTGCCCACTCTCACAGACTGTGGTCTGTCTGTGAGGAAGTCAAGCAGCCAGTTGCATAAGGGAGTACTGAATCCAAGGGGGGCCAGTTTGCTCACCAAGTGCTGCGGGATGATGGTGTTGAACGCCGAGCTGAAGTCCAGAAACAACATCCGCTCGTGTGTGTCCTTTCCTTCCAGAAGTTCTAAGCTCAGGTGGAGTGCAGAGGAGATGGCGTCCTCTGTGGAGCGGTTAGGGCGATAAGCAAACTGGTATGGGTCGAATGTGGGGGGAAGTCTGGAGACAATATATTCCTTTACCAGCCTCTCGAAGCACTTCATTATGATGGGGGTGAGTGCTATTGGGTGATAATCATTGAGGGAGGAGATTGTGGGATTTTTGGAATGATTGTGGCCGTCTTAAAACATGATGGTACCACAGCCTGGGTCAGCGAGGTGTTGAAGATGTCCGTGAGAACCCCAGCCAGCACCTTAAGCACCCTGCCCGGAATGTCATCAGGTCCCGCTGCTTTTCGGGGGTTCACTCTCCTCAGGGTTTTCCGGACATCCGCTGTGTCCAGGTTGAGCGGCTGCTCATCAGGGCGAGGGATGGATTTCCTCGCCGGAGTGGTGTTAAGTGGCTCAAACCTTGCAAAGTGGTTGTTTAGGTCGTTAAGGAGGCTGCTGCTGTTGTCACAGGGACGGGGGGCAGCTTTATAGTCCGTGATGACCTGTATGCCCTGCCACATTCGTCTAGTGTTCGTGGGGTTCTCGAATAAGTCCTGCACTTTCTGACTGTGAGCACGCTTTGCAATCCTAATGGCACGGTTCAGGTTAGCTCTGGCTGTTTTAAGTGCTACCATGTCGCCAGATTTAAAAGTTTATTACACACTTGAGTAATATTTTCTGTTGGGGTATCAATAAAGTTAGTCTTAGTCTTGTATTAACAATATAATTATGTATTATTTATAATAATTTTTGTTTATTTATGATTTTTAACTGTAATTATAATGTTACTATTTGATTACTGTTATTTCTGACAGTAATAAATAACACACCCAAAAGAATACATGATTTTAAAGTATACCTTTTTTGATGTGGAAATGAATCCATGCATAATAATCATGATAATCGTGATTATTACTCACACTATAATTGTATCGTTAAAATCTATAATCGTTGCAACCCTAGTTGTGGTGCGGCATGCCACTGAAAGAAAATAGCATTATCAATTATAATTTGTTTATGTGAAGTACCGCACTGATTAGCAAGTCAAGCATGAGAGCTTAATAGTTCTGTTGTCGCAAACATGTACTTGGGTACTTAATCACCAAATACACAAATACCCAGAGGTAATTATGTATCATAAATGCTACCATCTTCAAAACGAAACATAATACTAACGTGCTGCTGTCCTCACAAAAAGAATGGTGCCATAAAGCAGTTGTAAACACTGCAGCAAATTTTCGACGGAAATCACTCTAAAATGTGCCGTTTGATACAAATAATTACTTCTCTCTCACCTTATTTGATTAAGGTTGATATTTGGTGTTAATTGTTACTCGTCCAAACGGAAGCTACATTTAGTCGGTCCTGTCCCCATTAGATTTTGAATGTCATGTTTACATTCGTATTGTGAGGCTGAGGCACTAACCCCTCTGCCACCGTGCCCTGCGATGAGGTGGCGACTTGTCCAGGGTGTACCCCGCCTTCCGCCCGAATGCAGCTGAGATAGGCTCCAGCAACCCCGAACGGGACAAGCAGTAGAAAATGCATGGATGGAAGTTTACATTAAGAATCTAAGCCATAGAGCGTAAATTACTGTAGTCTCAAAAATCGAGAAAATCTTAGAAAAATTACACACATTGCTTTTGTTTTGGTATTTATTGCAAATAAAATTAAAAAAATATCTATATATTATTCGTTCGTTCCCGG